>NW_027477080.1:0-101241 GCF_051020955.1 Megalopta genalis
TCTAAATACGAAAGCAAATGATTTCAGCTTCAGATACTTGCGATATAAGTGATATAGCATCAAATGCAGGCGGAAAACGACCGAGTTAGCTTCAAAATCCATGCGAAACACATGATTTAGTCTGCAAATCAATGCGATGTAGAAGGTTTAGCTTCAAATCCATGCGAAACAATGATTTTGCAGTCAGAACCTTGCGATAGTAACTGATATAAGCTTCAAATGCAGGGAAACAAAACGAGTTAGGTCATAAAATCCCATGCGAAACACATGATTTAGCTTCAAATCAATGGCGATGTATGAATGTTTAGCTTCCTATCCAATGCGAAACAAATGATTTAGCATCAGATACTTGCGATATAACTGATATAGCTTCAAAGCAGGGAAACGAACGAGATAGCTCATCAAAACCATGCAATAACACATGATTTAGCTTCAAATCAATGCGATGTAGAAGGGTTTAGCTTCCTATCCATGCGAAACAAATGATTAGCATCAGATACTTGCGATATAACTGATATAGCTTCAAATGCATGGGAAACGAACGAGTTAGCATCAAAACCATGCAAAACACATGATTTAGCTTTCAAATCAATGCGATGTAGAAGGTTCTAGCTTCCTACCCATGCGAAACAAATGATTTAGCATCAGATACTTGCGATATAACTGATGTAGCTTCAAATGCAGGGGAAAAGACGAGTTAGCATCAAAACTTGCAAAACACATGATTTAGCTTCAAATCAATGCATGTAGAAGGTTTAGCTTCCTATCCATGCGAAACAAATGATTTAGCATCAGATACTTGCGATATAACTGATATAGCTTCAAATGCAGGGGAAAAGACGAGTTAGCATCAAAACCATGCAAAACACATGATTTAGCTTCAAATCATTGCGATGTAGAAGGTTTAGCCTCCTATCCATGCGAAACAAATGATTTAGCATCAGACACTTGCGATATAACTGATATAGCTTCAAATGCAGGGGAAAAGACGAGTTAGCATCAAAACCATGCAAAACACATGATTTAGCTTCAAATCAATGCGATGTAGAATTTTTAGCTTCCTATCCATGCGAAACAAATGATTTAGCATCAGATACTTGCGATATAACTGATATAGCTTCAAATGCAGGGGAAAAGACGAGTTAGCATCAAAACCATGCAAAACACATGATTTAGCTTCAAATCAATGCGATGTAGAAGGTTTAGCTTCCTATCCATGCGAAACAAATGATTTAGCATCAGATACTTGCGATATAACTGATATAGCTTCAAATGCAGGGGAAAAGACGAGTTAGCATCAAAACCAGGCAAAACACATGATTTAGCTTCAAATCAATGCGATGTAGAAGGTTAAACTTCAAATCTATACGAAACAAATGATTTAGCTTCAGATACTTGCGATATAAGTGATATAGCATCAAATGCAGGCGAAACGACCGAGTTAGCTTCAAATCCTTGCGAAACACATGATTTAGCTGCAAATCAATGCGATGTAGAAGGTTTAGCTTCAAATCCATGCGAAACAAATGATTTAGCTTCAGAAACTTGCGATATAACTGATATAGCTTCAAATGCAGGGGAATCAAACGTGTTAGCATAAAATCCATGCAAAACACACGATTTAGCTTCAAATCAATGCGATGTAGAAGGTTTAGCTTCCTATCCATGCGAAACAAATGATTTAGCTTCAGATACTTGCGATATAACTGATATAGCTTCAAATGCAGGGGAAAAAACGAGTTAGCATCAAAACCATGCAAACACATGATTTAGCTGCAAATCAATGCGATGTAAAAGGTTTAGCTTCAAATCCAAGCGGAACGCATGATGTAGCATCAGATACTTGCGATATAACTGAAATTGCTTCAAATGCAGGGGAAACAAACGAATGAGCATCAAATCCATGCGAAACACATGATATAGCTTCAAATCAATGCGATGTAGAAGGTTAAACTTCAAATCTATACGAAACAAATGATTTAGCTTCAGATACTTGCGATATAAGTGATATAGCATCAAATGCAGGCGAAACGACCGAGTTAGCTTCAAATCCATGCGAAACACATGATTTAGCTGCAAATCAATGCGATGTAGAAGGTTTAGCTTCAAATCCATGCGAAACGAATGATTTAGCATCAGATACTTGCGATATAACTGATATAGCTTCAAATGCAGGGGAAAAAACGAGTTAGCATCAAAACCATGCAAAACACATGATTTAGCTGCAAATCAATGCGATGTAAAAGGTTTAGCTTCAAATCCAAGCGAAACGCATGATATAGCATCAGATACTTGCGATATAACTGAAATAGCTTCAAATGCAGGGGAAACAAACGAATGAGCATCAAATCCATGCGAAACACATGATATAGCTTCAAATCAATGCGATGTAGAAGGTTAAACTTCAAATCTATACGAAACAAATGATTTAGCTTCAGATACTTGCGATATAAGTGATATAGCATCAAATGCAGGCGAAACGACCGAGTTAGCTTCAAATCCATGCGAAACACATGATTTAGCTGCAAATCAATGCGATGTAGAAGGTTTAGCTACAAATCCATGCGAAACGAATGATTTAGCATCAGATACTTGCGATATAACTGATATAGTTTCAAATGGAGGGGAAACAAACGAGTTAGCATAAAATCCATGCAAAACACATGATATAGCTTCAAATCAATGCGATGTAGAAGGATTGGCTTGAAATCCATGCGAACCAAATGATTTAGCTTCAAACACTTGTGATATAAGTGATATAGCTGCAAATGCAGACGAATCAAACGGGATAATTTCAAAATCCACGCGATACATATCATTTAGCTTCAAATCGATACGATGTAGAAGGTTTTGCTTCAAATCCATGCGAAACAAATGATTTAGCTTCAAACACTTGGGATATAAGTGATATAGCTTCAAATGCAGACGAAACCAACGAGTGAGCTTCCAATCCAAGCGGATCACATGATTTAGAATTCAAATCAATGCGATGTAGAAGGTTTAGCTTCAAATCCATGCGAAACAAATGATTGAGCTGCAAACACTTGGGATATAAGTGATATAGCTTCAAATTCAGACTGAAACAAACGAGTTAGCTTCATATCCAAGCGAAACACATGATTTAGCTGCAAATCAATGCTATGAAGAAGGTTTAGCTTCAAATCCATGAGACACAAATTATTGAGCTTCAAACACTTGGGATATAGGTGATATAGCTTCAGCTGAATGCGAAACAAACGAGTTAGTTTCATGTCCATGTGAAACACATGATTCAGCTGCAAATCAATGCGATGGAGAAGGTTTAGCTTCAAATCCATGTGAAACAAATGATTTAGCATCAGATACTGGCGATATAACTGATATAGCTTCAAATGCAGGGGAAACAAACGAGTTAGCATCAAATCCATGCAAAACACATGATTTAGCTGCAAATGAATGCGATGTAGATGGTTTAGCTTCAAGTCCATGCGAAACAAATGATTTAGCATCAGATACTTGCGATATAACTGCTATAGCTTCAAATGCAGGGGAAAAAACGAGTTAGCATCAAAACCATGCAAAACACATGATTTAGCTTCAAATCCATGCGAAACACATGATTTAGCTGCAAATCAATGTGATGTAGAAGGTTTAGCTTCAAATCCATGCAAAACACATGATTTAGCTTCAAATCATTGCGATGTAGAAAGTTTAGCTTCAAATCCAAGCGAAACACTTGATTTAACTTCAAATCAATGAGATGTAGAAGGTTTAGCGTCAAATCCATGCGAAACAAATTATTTAGCATCAATCACTTGGGATATAAGTGATGTAGCTTCAAATGCAGACGAATCAAACGAGTTAGCTTCCAAATCCATGCGACACATATAATATAGCTTTAAATCCATGCGAAGTAGAAGGCTTAGCATCAAATTCATGCGAAATAAATGATTTAGGTTCAGATACTTGCGATATAAGTGATATAGCTTCAAATGCAGGAGAAACAAACGAGTTAGCATCATATCCATGCAAAAAACATGATTTAGTTTCGAATCAATGCGACGTAGACGGTTTAGCTTCAAATCCAATCGAAACACATGATTTAGCTTCAAATCAATGCGATGTAGAAGGTTTAGCTTCAAATCCATGCGAAACAAATGATTTACCTACAAACACTTGGGATATAAGTGATATAGCAGGAAATGCAGACGAATCAAACGGGGAGGCTCCAAAATCGATGCGATACATATCATTTAACTTCAAATCGATACGAAGTAGAAGGCTTAGCTTCAAATCCATGCGCGACAAATGATTTAGGTTCAGATACTTGCGATACATTGATATTGCTTCAAATGCAGGCGAAACTAACAAGTTACCTTCAAATCCATGCGAAACACATGATCTAGCTTCAAATCATTGCGATGTAGAAAGTTTAGCTTCAAATCCAATCGAAACACATGATTTAGCTTCAAATCAATGCGATTCAGAAGGTTTAGCTTCAAATCCATGCGAAACACATGATTTAGCTGCAAATCAATGCGATGTAGAAGGCTTAGCTTCAAATCCATGCGCAACAAATGATTTAGGTTCAGATACTTGCGATACATTGATATTGCTTCAAATGCAGGCGAAACTAACAAGTTACCTTCAAATCCATGCGAAACACATGATCTAGCTTCAAATCATTGCGATGTAGAAAGTTTAGCTTCAAATCCATGCGAAACACATGATTTAGCTGTAAATCAATGCGATGTAGAAGGTTTAGCTTCAAATCCATGCGAAACAAATTATTTAGCATCAATCACTTGGGATATAAGTGATATAGCTTCAAATGCAGGGGAAACAAACGAGTTAGCTTCAAATCCATGCGAAACACATGATTTAGATTTACATCCAAGCGAAGTAGAGGGCTTAGCTTCAAATCCAAGCGAAACACATGATTTAGCATCAAATACTTGCGATATTACTGATATAGCTTCAAATGCAGGGGAAACAAACGAGTTAGCATTAAATCCATGCACAACACATGTTTTAGCTTCAAATCAAAGCGATGTAGAAGGTATAGCATCAAATCCAAGCGAAAAACATGATTTAGCTTCAAATCAATACGATGTAGAAGGTTTAGCTTCAAATCCATGCGAAACAAATTATTTAGCATCAATCACTTGGGATATAAGTGATATAGCTTCAAATGCAGGGGAAACATACGAGTTAGCTTCTAACCCATGTAAAACACATGATTAAGCTTCAAATCAATGCTATGTAGAAGGTTTAGATTCAAAACCATGCGACACAAATGATTTAGCAGCAGAACTTGCGATATAACTGACATATCGTCAAGTGCAGACGAAACAAACGAGTTAGCTTCAAATCCATGCGAAACACATGATTTAGCAGCAAATCAATGCGATGTAGAAGGTTTAGCTTCAAATCCATGCGAAACCAATGACTTAGCTTCAGATACTTGCGATATAAGTGATATTGCTTCAAATGCAGACGAATCAAACCAGTTAGCTTCAATTCCATGCGAAACAAATGATTTAGCAACAAATCAATGCGAAGTGTAAGGTTAAGCTTCAAATCCATGCGAAACACATGAATTAGCTTCAAACCCATGCGAAACACATGATTTAGCATCAAATCAATGCGATGTAGAAGGTTTTGCATCAAATCCATGAGACACAAATGATTTAGATTCAGATACTTGCGATATAAGTGATACAGCTTCAAATGCAGACGAAATAAACGAGTTAGCTTCCAATCCAAGCGAAACACATGATTTAGCTTTAAATCAATGCGATGTAGAAGGTTTAGCTTCAAATCCATGCGAAATAAATGATTTAGCTTCAAACACTTGGGATATAAGTGATATAGCTTCAAATGCATACGAAACCAACAAGTTAGCTTCCAATCCAAGCGAATCACATGATTTAGCTTCAAATCAATGCGATGTAGAAGGTTTAGCTTGAAATCCATGCGAGACAAATGATTTATAGTAAAACACTTGGGATATAAGTGATATATCTTCAAATGCAGACGAAACAAACGATTTAGCTTCCAATCCAAGCGAATCACATGATTTAGCTTCAAATCAACGCGATGTAGAAAGTCTAGCTTCAAATCCATGCGAAACAAATTATTTAGCTTCAGATACTAGCGATATAAGTGATATAGCTTCAAATGCAGCCGAAACTAACGAGTTAGCTTCAAATCCATGCGAAACACACGATTTAGTTGCAAATCAATGCTATGTAGAAGGTTTAGCTTGAAATCCATGCGAAACAAATGATTTAGTATCAGATACTTGCGATATAACTGATATAGAATCAAATGTAGGGGAAACAAACGAGTTAGGATAAAATCCATGCAAAACACATGATTTAGCTTCAAATCAATGCGATGTAGAAGGTTTAGCTTCAAATCCATGCGAAACAAATGATTTAGCTTCAAACACTTGTGATATAAGTGGTATAGCTGCAAATGCAGACGAATCAAACGGGATAGCTTCAAAATACATGCGATACATATCATTTAGCTTCAAATCGATACGATGTAGAAGGATTTGCTTCAAATCCAAGCGAAACACATGATTAAGCTTCAAATCAATGCGATGTAGAAGGTTTAGCTTGAAATCCATGCGAGACAAATGATTTATAGTAAAACACTTGGGATATAAGTGATATATCTTCAAATGCAGACGAAACAAACGATTTAGCTTCCAATCCAAGCGAATCACATGATTTACCTTCAAATCAACGCGATGTAGAAAGTCTAGCTCAAATCCATGCGAAACAAATATTTAGCTTCAGATACTAGCGATATAAGTGATATAGCTTCAAATGCAGACGAAACTAACGAGTTAGCTTCAAATCCATGCGAAACACATGATTTAGCAGTAAATCAATGCGATGAAGAAGGTTTGGCTTCAAATCCATGCGAAACTAATGATTTAGCTTCAGATACTAGCGATATAAGTGATATTAGATTCAAATGCAGACGAAACAACTAGTTAGCTTCAAATCCATGCGAAACACACGATTTAGCTTGAAATCAATGCGATTTAGAAGGTTTAACTTCAAACCGAGGCGAAACAAATAATTTACCTTTCAAATGCCTGGCATATAAGTGATATAGCTTCAAATGCAGACGAAACAGACGTGTTAGCTTCAAATCCATGCGAAACACATGATTTAGCTGCAAATCAATGCGATGTAGTAGGTTTAGCTTCAAATCCATGCGAACAAATGATTTACCTACAAACTCTTGGGATATAAGTGATATAGCAGGAAATGCAGACGAATCAAACGGGGAAGCTCCAAAATCCATGCGATACATATCATTTAACTTCAAATCGATACGAAGTAGAAGGCTTAGCTTCAAATCCATGCGAAACAAATGATTTAGGTTCAGTTACTTGCGATACATTGATTTTGCTTCAAATGCAGGCGAAACTAACGAGTTAGCTTTAAATCCATGCGAAACACATGATTTAGCTTCAAACACTTGGGATATAAGTGATATAGCTTCAAATACAGGCGAAACGAACGAGTTAGCTTCAAATCCCTGCGAAACACATGATTTACCTACAAACTCTTGGGATATAAGTGATATAGCAGGAAATGCAGACGAATCAAACGGGGAAGCTCCAAAATCCATGCGATACATATCATTTAACTTCAAATCGATACGAAGTAGAAGGCTTAGCTTCAAACCCATGCGATCAAATGATTTAGGTTCAGTTACTTGCAATACATTGATATTGCTTCAAATGCAGGCGAAACTAACGAGTTAGCTTCAAATCCATGCGAAATACATGATTTAGCTTCAAACACTTGGGATATAAGTGATATATCTTCAAATACAGGCGAAACGAACGAGTTAGCTTCAAATCCATGCAAAACACATGATTTAGCTGCAAATCAATGCGATGTAAAAGGTTTAGCTTCAAATCCAAGCGAAACAAATGATTTAGCATCAGATACTTGAGATATAACTGAAATAGCTTCAAATGCAGGGGAAACAAACGAGTTAGCATCAAATCCATGCAATACACATGATTTAGCTTCAAATCAAATCGACGTAGAAGGTATAGCTTCAAATCCAATCGAAACACATGATTAAGCTTCAAATCAATGCGATGTAGAAGGTTTTGCTTCAAATCAATGAGACAAAAAGGATTTAGATTCAGATACTTGCGATATAAGTGATACAGCTTTAAATGCAAACGAAACAAACGAGTTAGCTTCCAATCCAAGCAAATCACATGATTTAGCTTCAAATCAATGCGATGTAGAAAGTTCACCTTCAAATCCATGCGACACAAATGATTTATCTTCAAACACTTGCGACACAAGTGATATAGCATCAAATGCAGCCGAAACGAACGAGTTAGCTTCAAATCCATGCGAAACACATGATTTAGCTGCAAATCAATGCGATGTAGAATGTTTAGCTTCAAATCCATGCGAAAAAAATGATTTAGCTTCAGATACTAGCGATACAAGTGATATAGCTTCAAATGCAGACGAAACTAACGAGTTAGCTTCTAATCCATGCAAAACACATGATTAAGCTTCGAATCAATGCTATGTAGAAGGTTATGTCAAGGTAGCTTCAAGTCCATGCGAAACAAATGATTTAGTATCAGATACTTGCGATACAACTGATATAGCTTCAAATGCAGGGGAAACAAACGAGTTAGGATAAAATCCATGCAAAACACATGATTTAGCTTCAAATCAATGCGATGTAGAAGGTTTAGCTTCAAATCCATGCGAAACAAATGATTTAGCTTCAAACACTTGGGATATAAGTGATATAGCTTCAAATACAGGCGAAACGAACGAGTTAGCTTCAAATCCCTGCGAAACACATGATTTACCTACAAACTCTTGGGATATAAGTGATATAGCAGGAAATGCAGACGAATCAAACGGGGAAGCTCCAAAATCCATGCGATACATATCATTTAACTTCAAATCGATACGAAGTAGAAGGCTTAGCTTCAAATCCATGCGAAACAACTGATTTAGGTTCAGTTACTTGCGATACATTGATATTGCTTCAAATGCAGGCGAAACTAACGAGTTAGCTTTAAATCCATGCGAAACACATGATTTAGCTTCAAACACTTGGGATATAAGTGATATAGCTTCAAATACAGGCGAAACGAACGAGTTAGCTTCAAATCCCTGCGAAACACATGATTTACCTACAAACCCTTGGGATATAAGTGATATAGCAGGAAATGCAGACGAATCAAACGGGGAAGCTCCAAAATCCATGCGATACATATCATTTAACTTCAAATCGATACGAAGTAGAAGGCTTAGCTTCAAATCCATGCGATCAAATGATTTAGGTTCAGTTACTTGCAATACATTGATATTGCTTCAAATGCAGGCGAAACTAACGAGTTAGCTTCAAATCCATGCGAAATACATGATTTAGCTTCAAACACTTGGGATATAAGTGATATATCTTCAAATACAGGCGAAACGAACGAGTTAGCTTCAAATCCATGCAAAACACATGATTTAGCTGCAAATCAATGCGATGTAAAAGGTTTAGCTTCAAATCCAAGCGAAACACATGATTTAGCATCAGATACTTGCGATATAACTGAAATAGCTTCAAATGCAGGGGAAACAAACGAGTTAGCATCAAATCCATGCAATACACATGATTTAGCTTCAAATCAAAGCGACGTAGAAGGTATAGCTTCAAATCCAATCGAAACACATGATTAAGCTTCAAATCAATGCGATGTAGAAGGTTTTGCTTCAAATCAATGAGACAAAAAGGATTTAGATTCAGATACTTGCGATATAAGTGATACAGCTTTAAATGCAAACGAAACAAACGAGTTAGCTTCCAATCCAAGCAAATCACATGATTTAGCTTCAAATCAATGCGATGTAGAAAGTTCACCTTCAAATCCATGCGACACAAATGATTTAGCTTCAAACACTTGCGACACAAGTGATATAGCATCAAATGCAGCCGAAACGAACGAGTTAGCTTCAAATCCATGCGAAACACATGATTTAGCTGCAAATCAATGCGATGTAGAATGTTTAGCTTCAAATCCATGCGAAAAAAATGATTTAGCTTCAGATACTAGCGATACAAGTGATATAGCTTCAAATGCAGACGAAACTAACGAGTTAGCTTCAAATCCATGCAAAACACATGATTAAGCTTCGAATCAATGCTATGTAGAAGGTTATGTCAAGGTAGCTTCAAGTCCATGCGAAACAAATGATTTAGTATCAGATACTTGCGATACAACTGATATAGCTTCAAATGCAGGGGAAACAAACGAGTTAGGATAAAATCCATGCAAAACACATGATTTAGCTTCAAATCAATGCGATGTAGAAGGTTTAGCTTCAAATCCATGCGAAACAAATGATTTAGCTTCAAACACTTGTGATATAAGTGGTATAGCTGCAAATGCAGACGAATCAAACGGGATAGCTTCAAAATACATGCGATACATATCATTTAGCTTCAAATCGATACGATGTAGAAGGATTAGCTTCAAATCCAAACGAATCACATAATTTAGCTTCAAATCAATGCGATGTAGAAGGTTTAGCTTGAAATCCATGCGAAACAAATGATTTAACATCAGATAGTTGCGATATAAGTGATATAGTTTCAATTGCAGGGGAAGCAAACGAGTTAGCTTCAAATCCATGCGAAACACACGATTTAGATTGAAATCAATGCGATTTAGAAGGTTTAACTTCAAACCGAGGCGAAACAAATAATTTACTTTCAAATGCCTGGCATATAAGTGATATAGCTTCAAATGCAGACGAAACAGACGTGTTAGCTTCAAATCCGTGCGAAACA
The DNA here is from genome assembly GCF_051020955.1 of Megalopta genalis. Lineage (NCBI taxonomy): Eukaryota > Metazoa > Arthropoda > Insecta > Hymenoptera > Halictidae > Megalopta > Megalopta genalis. Next base: position 10,840 of record NW_027477080.1, read on the forward strand.
CATGATTTAGCTGCAAATCAATGCGCTGTAGTAGGTTTAGCTTCAAATCCATGCGAACAAATGATTTACCTACAAACTCTTGGGATATAAGTGATATAGCAGGAAATGCAGACGAATCAAACGGGGAAGCTCCAAAATCCATGCGATACATATCATTTAACTTCAAATCGATACGAAGTAGAAGGCTTAGCTTCAAATCCATGCGAAACAAATGATTTAGGTTCAGTTACTTGCGATACATTGATATTGCTTCAAATGCAGGCGAAACTAACGAGTTAGCTTTAAATCCATGCGAAACACATGATTTAGCTTCAAACACTTGGGATATAAGTGATATAGCTTCAAATACAGGCGAAACGAACGAGTTAGCTTCAAATCCCTGCGAAACACATGATTTACCTACAAACTCTTGGGATATAAGTGATATAGCAGGAAATGCAGACGAATCAAACGGGGAAGCTCCAAAATCCATGCGATACATATCATTTAACTTCAAATCGATACGAAGTAGAAGGCTTAGCTTCAAACCCATGCGATCAAATGATTTAGGTTCAGTTACTTGCAATACATTGATATTGCTTCAAATGCAGGCGAAACTAACGAGTTAGCTTCAAATCCATGCGAAATACATGATTTAGCTTCAAACACTTGGGATATAAGTGATATATCTTCAAATACAGGCGAAACGAACGAGTTAGCTTCAAATCCATGCAAAACACATGATTTAGCTGCAAATCAATGCGATGTAAAAGGTTTAGCTTCAAATCCAAGCGAAACACATGATTTAGCATCAGATACTTGCGATATAACTGAAATAGCTTCAAATGCAGGGGAAACAAACGAGTTAGCATCAAATCCATGCAAAACACATGATTTAGCTTCAAATCAAAGCGACGTAGAAGGTATAGCTTCAAATCCAATCGAAACACATGATTAAGCTTCAAATCAATGCGATGTAGAAGGTTTTGCTTCAAATCAATGAGACAAAAAGGATTTAGATTCAGATACTTGCGATATAAGTGATACAGCTTTAAATGCAAACGAAACAAACGAGTTAGCTTCCAATCCAAGCAAATCACATGATTTAGCTTCAAATCAATGCGATGTAGAAAGTTCACCTTCAAATCCATGCGACACAAATGATTTAGCTTCAAACACTTGCGACACAAGTGATATAGCATCAAATGCAGCCGAAACGAACGAGTTAGCTTCAAATCCATGCAAAACACATGATTAAGCTTCGAATCAATGCTATGTAGAAGGTTATGTCAAGGTAGCTTCAAGTCCATGCGAAACAAATGATTTAGTATCAGATACTTGCGATACAACTGATATAGCTTCAAATGCAGGGGAAACAAACGAGTTAGGATAAAATCCATGCAAAACACATGATTTAGCTTCAAATCAATGCGATGTAGAAGGTTTAGCTTCAAATCCATGCGAAACAAATGATTTAGCTTCAAACACTTGTGATATAAGTGGTATGGCTGCAAATGCAGACGAATCAAACGGGATAGCTTCAAAATACATGCGATACATATCATTTAGCTTCAAATCGATACGATGTAGAAGGATTAGCTTCAAATCCAAACGAATCACATAATTTAGCTTCAAATCAATGCGATGTAGAAGGTTTAGCTTGAAATCCATGCGAAACAAATGATTTAACATCAGATAGTTGCGATATAAGTGATATAGTTTCAATTGCAGGGGAAGCAAACGAGTTAGCTTCAAATCCATGCGAAACACACGATTTAGCTTGAAATCAATGCGATTTAGAAGGTTTAACTTCAAACCGAGGCGAAACAAATAATTTACTTTCAAATGCCTGGCATATAAGTGATATAGCTTCAAATGCAGACGAAACAGACGTGTTAGCTTCAAATCCATGCGAAACACATGATTTAGCTGCAAATCAATGCGCTGTAGTAGGTTTAGCTTCAAATCCATGCGAACAAATGATTTACCTACAAACTCTTGGGATATAAGTGATATAGCAGGAAATGCAGACGAATCAAACGGGGAAGCTCCAAAATCCATGCGATACATATCATTTAACTTCAAATCGATACGAAGTAGAAGGCTTAGCTTCAAACCCATGCGATCAAATGATTTAGGTTCAGTTACTTGCAATACATTGATATTGCTTCAAATGCAGGCGAAACTAACGAGTTAGCTTCAAATCCATGCGAAATACATGATTTAGCTTCAAACACTTGGGATATAAGTGATATATCTTCAAATACAGGCGAAACGAACGAGTTAGCTTCAAATCCATGCAAAACACATGATTTAGCTGCAAATCAATGCGATGTAAAAGGTTTAGCTTCAAATCCAAGCGAAACACATGATTTAGCATCAGATACTTGCGATATAACTGAAATAGCTTCAAATGCAGGGGAAACAAACGAGTTAGCATCAAATCCATGCAAAACACATGATTTAGCTTCAAATCAAAGCGACGTAGAAGGTATAGCTTCAAATCCAATCGAAACACATGATTAAGCTTCAAATCAATGCGATGTAGAAGGTTTTGCTTCAAATCCATGAGACAAAAAGGATTTAGATTCAGATACTTGCGATATAAGTGATACAGCTTTAAATGCAAACGAAACAAACGAGTTAGCTTCCAATCCAAGCAAATCACATGATTTAGCTTCAAATCAATGCGATGTAGAAAGTTCACCTTCAAATCCATGCGACACAAATGATTTAGCTTCAAACACTTGCGACACAAGTGATATAGCATCAAATGCAGCCGAAACGAACGAGTTAGCTTCAAATCCATGCGAAACACATGATTTAGCTGCAAATCAATGCGATGTAGAATGTTTAGCTTCAAATCCATGGGAAAAAAATGATTTAGCTTCAGATACTAGCGATACAAGTGATATAGCTTCAAATGCAGACGAAATTAACGAGTTAGCTTCAAATCCATGCAGAACACATGATTAAGCTTCGAATCAATGCTATGTAGAAGGTTATGTCAAGGTAGCTTCAAGTCCATGCGAAACAAATGATTTAGTATCAGATACTTGCGATACAACTGATATAGCTTCAAATGCAGGGGAAACAAACGAGTTAGGATAAAATCCATGCAAAACACATGATTTAGCTTCAAATCAATGCGATGTAGAAGGTTTAGCTTCAAATCCATGCGAAACAAATGATTTAGCTTCAAACACTTGTGATATAAGTGGAATAGCTGCAAATGCAGACGAATCAAACGGGATAGCTTCAAAATCCATGCGATACATGTCATTTAGCTTCAAATCGATACGATGTAGAATGTTTAGCTTCAAATCCATGCGAAAAAAATGATTTAGCTTCAAACACTTGCGATATAAGTGATATAGCATCAAATGCAGGCGAAACGAACGAGTTAGCTTCAAATCCATGCGAAACACATGATTTAGCTGCTAATCAATGCGATGTAGAATGGTTAGCTTCAAATCCATGCGAAAAAAATGATTTAGCTTCAGATACTAGCGATACAAGTGATATAGCTTCAAATGCAGACGAAAGTAACGAGTTAGCTTCAAATCCATGCGAAACACATGATTAAGCTTCAAATCAATGCTATGTAGAAGGTTTAGCTTCAAATCCTTGCGACACATATGATTTAGCTTCAGATACTTGCGGTACAAGTGATATAGCTTCAAATGCAGACGGAAACAAACGAGTTAGCTTCATATCCAAGCGAAACACATGATTTAGCTTTAAATCAATACGATGTAGAAGGTTTAGCTTCAAATCCATGCAAAACAAATGATTTAGCTTCAAACACTTGGGATATAAGTGATATAGCTTCAAATGCAGGCAAAACAAACGAGTTAGCTTCAAATCCAAACGAATCACATAATTTAGCTTCAAATCAATGCGATGTAGAAGGTTTAGCTTGAAATCCATGCGAAACAAATGATTTAACATCAGATAGTTGCGATATAAGTGATATAGTTTCAATTGCAGGGGAAGCAAACGAGTTAGCTTCAAATCCATGCGAAACACACGATTTAGCTTCAAATCAATGCGATGTAGTAGGTTTAGCTTCAAATCCATGCGAACAAATGATTTACCTACAAACTCTTGGGATATAAGTGATATAGCAGGAAATGCAGACGAATCAAACGGGGAAGCTCCAAAATCCATGCGATACATATCATTTAACTTCAAATCGATACGAAGTAGAAGGCTTAGCTTCAAATCCATGCGAAACAAATGATTTAGGTTCAGTTACTTGCGATACATTGATATTGCTTCAAATGCAGGCGAAACTAACGAGTTAGCTTTAAATCCATGCGAAACACATGATTTAGCTTCAAACACTTGGGATATAAGTGATATAGCTTCAAATACAGGCGAAACGAACGAGTTAGCTTCAAATCCCTGCGAAACACATGATTTACCTACAAACCCTTGGGATATAAGTGATATAGCAGGAAATGCAGACGAATCAAACGGGGAAGCTCCAAAATCCATGCGATACATATCATTTAACTTCAAATCGATACGAAGTAGAAGGCTTAGCTTCAAATCCATGCGATCAAATGATTTAGGTTCAGTTACTTGCAATACATTGATATTGCTTCAAATGCAGGCGAAACTAACGAGTTAGCTTCAAATCCATGCGAAATACATGATTTAGCTTCAAACACTTGGGATATAAGTGATATATCTTCAAATACAGGCGAAACGAACGAGTTAGCTTCAAATCCATGCAAAACACATGATTTAGCTGCAAATCAATGCGATGTAAAAGGTTTAGCTTCAAATCCAAGCGAAACACATGATTTAGCATCAGATACTTGCGATATAACTGAAATAGCTTCAAATGCAGGGGAAACAAACGAGTTAGCATCAAATCCATGCAATACACATGATTTAGCTTCAAATCAAAGCGACGTAGAAGGTATAGCTTCAAATCCAATCGAAACACATGATTAAGCTTCAAATCAATGCGATGTAGAAGGTTTTGCTTCAAATCAATGAGACAAAAAGGATTTAGATTCAGATACTTGCGATATAAGTGATACAGCTTTAAATGCAAACGAAACAAACGAGTTAGCTTCCAATCCAAGCAAATCACATGATTTAGCTTCAAATCAATGCGATGTAGAAAGTTCACCTTCAAATCCATGCGACACAAATGATTTAGCTTCAAACACTTGCGACACAAGTGATATAGCATCAAATGCAGCCGAAACGAACGAGTTAGCTTCAAATCCATGCGAAACACATGATTTAGCTGCAAATCAATGCGATGTAGAATGTTTAGCTTCAAATCCATGCGAAAAAAATGATTTAGCTTCAGATACTAGCGATACAAGTGATATAGCTTCAAATGCAGACGAAACTAACGAGTTAGCTTCAAATCCATGCAAAACACATGATTAAGCTTCGAATCAATGCTATGTAGAAGGTTATGTCAAGGTAGCTTCAAGTCCATGCGAAACAAATGATTTAGTATCAGATACTTGCGATACAACTGATATAGCTTCAAATGCAGGGGAAACAAACGAGTTAGGATAAAATCCATGCAAAACACATGATTTAGCTTCAAATCAATGCGATGTAGAAGGTTTAGCTTCAAATCCATGCGAAACAAATGATTTAGCTTCAAACACTTGTGATATAAGTGGTATAGCTGCAAATGCAGACGAATCAAACGGGATAGCTTCAAAATACATGCGATACATATCATTTAGCTTCAAATCGATACGATGTAGAAGGATTAGCTTCAAATCCAAACGAATCACATAATTTAGCTTCAAATCAATGCGATGTAGAAGGTTTAGCTTGAAATCCATGCGAAACAAATGATTTAACATCAGATAGTTGCGATATAAGTGATATAGTTTCAATTGCAGGGGAAGCAAACGAGTTAGCTTCAAATCCATGCGAAACACACGATTTAGCTTGAAATCAATGCGATTTAGAAGGTTTAACTTCAAACCGAGGCGAAACAAATAATTTACTTTCAAATGCCTGGCATATAAGTGATATAGCTTCAAATGCAGACGAAACAGACGTGTTAGCTTCAAATCCATGCGAAACACATGATTTAGCTGCAAATCAATGCGCTGTAGTAGGTTTAGCTTCAAATCCATGCGAACAAATGATTTACCTACAAACTCTTGGGATATAAGTGATATAGCAGGAAATGCAGACGAATCAAACGGGGAAGCTCCAAAATCCATGCGATACATATCATTTAACTTCAAATCGATACGAAGTAGAAGGCTTAGCTTCAAATCCATGCGAAACAAATGATTTAGGTTCAGTTACTTGCGATACATTGATATTGCTTCAAATGCAGGCGAAACTAACGAGTTAGCTTTAAATCCATGCGAAACACATGATTTAGCTTCAAACACTTGGGATATAAGTGATATAGCTTCAAATACAGGCGAAACGAACGAGTTAGCTTCAAATCCCTGCGAAACACATGATTTACCTACAAACTCTTGGGATATAAGTGATATAGCAGGAAATGCAGACGAATCAAACGGGGAAGCTCCAAAATCCATGCGATACATATCATTTAACTTCAAATCGATACGAAGTAGAAGGCTTAGCTTCAAACCCATGCGATCAAATGATTTAGGTTCAGTTACTTGCAATACATTGATATTGCTTCAAATGCAGGCGAAACTAACGAGTTAGCTTCAAATCCATGCGAAATACATGATTTAGCTTCAAACACTTGGGATATAAGTGATATATCTTCAAATACAGGCGAAACGAACGAGTTAGCTTCAAATCCATGCAAAACACATGATTTAGCTGCAAATCAATGCGATGTAAAAGGTTTAGCTTCAAATCCAAGCGAAACACATGATTTAGCATCAGATACTTGCGATATAACTGAAATAGCTTCAAATGCAGGGGAAACAAACGAGTTAGCATCAAATCCATGCAAAACACATGATTTAGCTTCAAATCAAAGCGACGTAGAAGGTATAGCTTCAAATCCAATCGAAACACATGATTAAGCTTCAAATCAATGCGATGTAGAAGGTTTTGCTTCAAATCAATGAGACAAAAAGGATTTAGATTCAGATACTTGCGATATAAGTGATACAGCTTTAAATGCAAACGAAACAAACGAGTTAGCTTCCAATCCAAGCAAATCACATGATTTAGCTTCAAATCAATGCGATGTAGAAAGTTCACCTTCAAATCCATGCGACACAAATGATTTAGCTTCAAACACTTGCGACACAAGTGATATAGCATCAAATGCAGCCGAAACGAACGAGTTAGCTTCAAATCCATGCAAAACACATGATTAAGCTTCGAATCAATGCTATGTAGAAGGTTATGTCAAGGTAGCTTCAAGTCCATGCGAAACAAATGATTTAGTATCAGATACTTGCGATACAACTGATATAGCTTCAAATGCAGGGGAAACAAACGAGTTAGGATAAAATCCATGCAAAACACATGATTTAGCTTCAAATCAATGCGATGTAGAAGGTTTAGCTTCAAATCCATGCGAAACAAATGATTTAGCTTCAAACACTTGTGATATAAGTGGTATGGCTGCAAATGCAGACGAATCAAACGGGATAGCTTCAAAATACATGCGATACATATCATTTAGCTTCAAATCGATACGATGTAGAAGGATTAGCTTCAAATCCAAACGAATCACATAATTTAGCTTCAAATCAATGCGATGTAGAAGGTTTAGCTTGAAATCCATGCGAAACAAATGATTTAACATCAGATAGTTGCGATATAAGTGATATAGTTTCAATTGCAGGGGAAGCAAACGAGTTAGCTTCAAATCCATGCGAAACACACGATTTAGCTTGAAATCAATGCGATTTAGAAGGTTTAACTTCAAACCGAGGCGAAACAAATAATTTACTTTCAAATGCCTGGCATATAAGTGATATAGCTTCAAATGCAGACGAAACAGACGTGTTAGCTTCAAATCCATGCGAAACACATGATTTAGCTGCAAATCAATGCGCTGTAGTAGGTTTAGCTTCAAATCCATGCGAACAAATGATTTACCTACAAACTCTTGGGATATAAGTGATATAGCAGGAAATGCAGACGAATCAAACGGGGAAGCTCCAAAATCCATGCGATACATATCATTTAACTTCAAATCGATACGAAGTAGAAGGCTTAGCTTCAAATCCATGCGAAACAAATGATTTAGGTTCAGTTACTTGCGATACATTGATATTGCTTCAAATGCAGGCGAAACTAACGAGTTAGCTTTAAATCCATGCGAAACACATGATTTAGCTTCAAACACTTGGGATATAAGTGATATAGCTTCAAATACAGGCGAAACGAACGAGTTAGCTTCAAATCCCTGCGAAACACATGATTTACCTACAAACTCTTGGGATATAAGTGATATAGCAGGAAATGCAGACGAATCAAACGGGGAAGCTCCAAAATCCATGCGATACATATCATTTAACTTCAAATCGATACGAAGTAGAATGTTTAGCTTCAAATCCATGCGAAAAAAATGATTTAGCTTCAAACACTTGCGATATAAGTGATATAGCATCAAATGCAGGCGAAACGAACGAGTTAGCTTCAAATCCATGCGAAACACATGATTTAGCTGCTAATCAATGCGATGTAGAATGGTTAGCTTCAAATCCATGCGAAAAAAATGATTTAGCTTCAGATACTAGCGATACAAGTGATATAGCTTCAAATGCAGACGAAAGTAACGAGTTAGCTTCAAATCCATGCGAAACACATGATTAAGCTTCAAATCAATGCTATGTAGAAGGTTTAGCTTCAAATCCTTGCGACACATATGATTTAGCTTCAGATACTTGCGGTACAAGTGATATAGCTTCAAATGCAGACGGAAACAAACGAGTTAGCTTCATATCCAAGCGAAACACATGATTTAGCTTTAAATCAATACGATGTAGAAGGTTTAGCTTCAAATCCATGCAAAACAAATGATTTAGCTTCAAACACTTGGGATATAAGTGATATAGCTTCAAATGCAGGCAAAACAAACGAGTTAGCTTCAAATCCAAACGAATCACATAATTTAGCTTCAAATCAATGCGATGTAGAAGGTTTAGCTTGAAATCCATGCGAAACAAATGATTTAACATCAGATAGTTGCGATATAAGTGATATAGTTTCAATTGCAGGGGAAGCAAACGAGTTAGCTTCAAATCCATGCGAAACACACGATTTAGCTTCAAATCAATGCGATGTAGTAGGTTTAGCTTCAAATCCATGCAAACAAATGATTTACCTACAAACTCTTGGGATATAAGTGATATAGCAGGAAATGCAGACGAATCAAACGGGGAAGCTCCAAAATCCATGCGATACATATCATTTAACTTCAAATCGATACGAAGTAGAAGGCTTAGCTTCAAATCCATGCGAAACAAATGATTTAGGTTCAGTTACTTGCGATACATTGATATTGCTTCAAATGCAGGCGAAACTAACGAGTTAGCTTTAAATCCATGCGAAACACATGATTTAGCTTCAAACACTTGGGATATAAGTGATATAGCTTCAAATACAGGCGAAACGAACGAGTTAGCTTCAAATCCCTGCGAAACACATGATTTACCTACAAACCCTTGGGATATAAGTGATATAGCAGGAAATGCAGACGAATCAAACGGGGAAGCTCCAAAATCCATGCGATACATATCATTTAGCTTCAAATCGATACGATGTAGAAGTTTTGGTTTCAAATCCATGCGAAACATATGATTTAGTTTTAAACACTTGCGATATAAGTGATATAGCATCAAATGCAGACGAAACGAACGAGTTAGCTTCAAATCCATGCGATACACATGATTTAGCTGTAAATCAATGCGATGTAGAAGGTTTAGTTACAAATCCATGCGAAACAAATGATTTAGCATCAGATACTTGCGATATAACTGATATAGCTTCAAATGCAGGGGAAACAAACGAGTTAGCATCAAATCCATGCAAAACACATGATTTAGCTGCAAATCAATGCGATTTAAAAGGTTTAGCTTCAAATCTATGATCTATGCGAAACAAGTGATTTAGCATCAGATACTTGCGATATAACTGATATACCTTCAAATGCAGGGGAAACAAACGAGTTAGCATAAAATCCATGCAAAACACATGATTTAGCTTCAAATCAATGCGATGTAGAAGGTTTAGCTTCAAATCCATGCGAAACAAATGATTTAGCTTCAGATACTTGCGATATAACTGATATATCTTCAAATGCAGGGGAAACGAACGAGTCAGCATAAAATCCGCGCAAAACACATGATTTAGCTGCAAATCAATGCGATGTAGAATGTTAGCTTCAAATCCATGCGAATCAAATGATTTAGCATCAGATACTTGCGATATAACTGATATAGCTTCAAATGCAGGGGAAACGAACGAGTTAGCATCAAATCCGCGCAAAACACATGATTTAGCTGCAAATCAATGCGATGTAGAATGTTAGCTTCAAATCCATGCGAAAGAAATGATTTAGCTTCAGATACTAGCGATACAAGTGATATAGCTTCAAATGCAGACGAAAGTAACGAGTTAGCTTCAAATCCATGCGAAACACATGATCAAGCTTCAAATCAATGCTATGTAGAAGGTTTAGCTTCAAATCCTTGCGACACATATGATTTAGCTTCAGATACTTGCGGTACAAGTGATATAGCTTCAAATGCAGACGGAAACAAACGAGTTAGCTTCATATCCAAGCGAAACACATGATTTAGCTTTAAATCAATACGATGTAGAAGGTTTAGCTTCAAATCCATGCAAAACAAATGATTTAGCTTCAAACACTTGGGATATAAGTGATATAGCTTCAAATGCAGGCAAAACAAACGAGTTAGCTTCAAATCCAAACGAATCACATAATTTAGCTTCAAATCAATGCGATGTAGAAGGTTTAGCTTGAAATCCATGCGAAACAAATGATTTAACATCAGATAGTTGCGATATAAGTGATATAGTTTCAATTGCAGGGGAAGCAAACGAGTTAGCTTCAAATCCATGCGAAACACACGATTTAGCTTCAAATCAATGCGATTTAGAAGGTTTAACTTCAAACCGAGGCGAAACAAATAATTTACTTTCAAATGCCTGGCATATAAGTGATATAGCTTCAAATGCAGACGAAACAGACGTGTTAGCTTCAAATCCATGCGAAACACATGATTTAGCTGCAAATCAATGCGATGTAGTAGGTTTAGCTTCAAATCCATGCGAACAAATGATTTACCTACAAACTCTTGGGATATAAGTGATATAGCAGGAAATGCAGACGAATCAAACGGGGAAGCTCCAAAATCCATGCGATACATATCATTTAACTTCAAATCGAAACGAAGTAGAAGGCTTAGCTTCAAATCCATGCGAAACAAATGATTTAGGTTCAGTTACTTGCGATACATTGATATTGCTTCAAATGCAGGCGAAACTAACGAGTTAGCTTTAAATCCATGCGAAACACATGATTTAGCTTCAAACACTTGGGATATAAGTGATATAGCTTCAAATACAGGCGAAACGAACGAGTTAGCTTCAAATCCCTGCGAAACACATGATTTACCTACAAACTCTTGGGATATAAGTGATATAGCAGGAAATGCAGACGAATCAAACGGGGAAGCTCCAAAATCCATGCGATACATATCATTTAACTTCAAATCGATACGAAGTAGAAGGCTTAGCTTCAAATCCATGCGATCAAATGATTTAGGTTCAGTTACTTGCAATACATTGATATTGCTTCAAATGCAGGCGAAACTAACGAGTTAGCTTCAAATCCATGCGAAATACATGATTTAGCTTCAAACACTTGGGATATAAGTGATATATCTTCAAATACAGGCGAAACGAACGAGTTAGCTTCAAATCCATGCAAAACACATGATTTAGCTGCAAATCAATGCGATGTAAAAGGTTTAGCTTCAAATCCACGCGAAACACATGATTTAGCATCAGATACTTGCGATATAACTGAAATAGCTTCAAATGCAGGGGAAACAAGCGAGTTAGCATCAAATCCATGCAAAACACATGATTTAGCTTCAAATCAAAGCGATGTAGAAGGTATAGCTTCAAATCCAATCGAAACACATGATTAAGCTTCAAATCAATGCGATGTAGAAGGTTTTGCTTCAAATCCATGAGACAAAAAGGATTTAGATTCAGATACTTGCGACATGAGTGATATAGCATCAAATGCAGCCGAAACGAACGAGTTAGCATCAAATCCATGCAAAACACATGATTTAGCTGCAAATCAATGCGATGTAAAAGGTTTAGCTTCAAATCCATGCGAAACAAGTGATTTAGCATCAGATACTTGCGATATAACTGATATACCTTCAAATGCAGGGGAAACAAACGAGTTAGCATAAAATCCATGCAAAACACATGATTTAGCTTCAAATCAATGCGATGTAGAAGGTTTAGCTTCAAATCCATGCGAAACAAATGATTTAGCTTCAGATACTTGCGATATAACTGATATATCTTCAAATGCAGGGGAAACGAACGAGTTAGCATCAAATCCGCGCAAAACACATGATTTAGCTGCAAATCAATGCGATGTAGAATGTTAGCTTCAAATCCATTCGCATCAAATGATTTAGCATCAGATACTTGCGATATAACTGATATAGCTTCAAATGCAGGGGAAACAAACGAGTTAGCATCAAATCCATGCAAAACACATGATTTAGCTGCAAATCAATGCGATGTAAAAGGTGTAGCTTCAAATCCAAACGAAACACATGATTTAGCATCAGATACTTGCGATATAACTGAAATAGCTTCAAATGCAGGGGAAACAAACGAGTTAGCATCAAATCGATGCAAAAACACATGATTTAGCTTCAAATCAAAGCGATGTAGAAGGTATAGCTTCAAATCCAATCGAAACACATGATTAAGCTTCAAATCAATGCGATGTAGAAGGTTTAGCTTCAAATCCATGCGAAACAAATGATTTAGCTTCAAACACTTGTGATATAAGTGGAATAGCTGCAAATGCAGACGAATCAAACGGGATAGCTTCAAAATCCATGCGATACATATCATTTAGCTTCAAATCGATACGATGCAGAAGGTTTAGCTTCAAATCCATTTGAAACAAATGATTTAGCCTTAAACACTTGCGATATAAGTGATATAGCTTCAAATGCAGACGAAACTAACGAGTTAGCTTCAAATCCATGCGAAACACATGATTAAGCTTCAAATCAATGCTATGTAGAAGGTTTAGCTTCAAATCCATGCGAAACAAATGATTTAGCATCAGATACTTGCGATATAACTGATATAGCTTCAAATGCAGGGGAAACAAACGAGTTAGCATAAAATCAATGCAAAACACATGATATAGCTTCAAATCAATGCGATGTAGAAGGTTTAGCTTCAAATCCATGCGAAACAAATGATTTAGCTTCAAACACTTGTGATATAAGTGGTATAGCTGCAAATGCAGACGAATCAAACGGGATAGCTTCAAAATCCATGCGATACATATCATTTAGCTTCAAATCGATACGATGTAGAAGTTTTGGTTTCAAATCCATGCGAAACATATGATTTAGTTTTAAACACTTGCGATATAAGTGATATAGCATCAAATGCAGACGAATCAAACCAGTTAGCTTCAATTCCTTGCGAAACACATGATTTAGCAACAAATCAATGCGAAGTGTAAGGTTAAGCTTCAAATCCATGCGAAACACATGAATTAGCTTCAAACCCATGCAAAACACATGATTTAGCATCAAATCAATGCGATGTAGAAGGTTTTGCATCAAATCCATGAGACACAAATGATTTAGATTCAGATACTTGCGATATAAGTGATACAGCTTCAAATGCAGACGAAACAAACGAGTTAGCTTCAAATCCATGCGAAACACATGATCAAGCTTCAAATAAATGCTATGTAGAAGGTTTAGCTTCAAATCCTTGCGACACAAATGATTTAGCTTCAGATACTTGCTATATAACTGAAATAGCTTCAAATGCAGGGGAAACAAACGAGTTAGCATGAAATCGATGCAAAACACATGATTTAGCTTCAAATCAAAGCGATGTAGAAGGTATAGCTTCAAATCCAATCGAAACACATGATTAAGCTTCAAATCAATGCGATGTAGAAGGTTTAGCTTCAAATCCATGCGAAACAAATGATTTAGCTTCAAACACTTGCGATATAAGTGGAATAGCTGCAAATGCAGACGAATCAAACGGGATAGCTTCAAAATCCATGCGATACATATCATTTAGCTTCAAATCGATACGATGTAGAAGGTTTAGCTTCAAATCCATGCGAAACAAATGATTTAGCCTTAAACACTTGCGATATAAGTGATATAGCTTCAAATGCAGACGAAACTAACGAGTTAGCTTCAAATCCATGCGAAACACATGATTAAGCTTCAAATCAATGCTCTGTAGAAGGCTTAGCTTCAAATCCATGCGAAACACATGATTTAGCTTCAAAAACTTGGGATATAAGTGATATAGCTTCAAATACAGGCAAAACGAACGAGTTAGCTTCAAATCCCTGCGAAACACATGATTTAGCTGCAAATCAATGCGATGTAGAAGGTTTAGCTTCAAATCCATGCGAACAAATGATTTACCTACAAACTCTTGGGATATAAGTGATATAGCAGGAAATGCAGACGAATCAAACGGGGAAGCTCCAAAATCCATGCGATACATATCATTTAACTTCAAATCGATACGAAGTAGAAGGCTTAGCTTCAAATCCATGCGAAACAAATGATTTAGGTTCAGTTACTTGCGATACATTGATATTGCTTCAAATGCAGGCGAAACTAACGAGTTAGCTTTAAATCCATGCGAAACACATGATTTAGCTTCAAACACTTGGGATATAAGTGATATAGCTTCAAATACAGGCGAAACGAACGAGTTAGCTTCAAATCCCTGCGAAACACATGATTTACCTAGACAAACTCTTGGGATATAAGTGATATAGCAGGAAATGCAGACGAATCAAACGGGGAAGCTCCAAAATCCATGCGATACATATCATTTAACTTCAAATCGATACGAAGTAGAAGGCTTAGCTTCAAACCCATGCGATCAAATGATTTAGGTTCAGTTACTTGCAATACATTGATATTGCTTCAAATGCAGGCGAAACTAACGAGTTAGCTTCAAATCCATGCGAAATACATGATTTAGCTTCAAACACTTGGGATATAAGTGATATATCTTCAAATACAGGCGAAACGAACGAGTTAGCTTCAAATCCATGCAAAACACATGATTTAGCTGCAAATCAATGCGATGTAGAATGTTTAGCTTCAAATCCATGGGAAAAAAATGATTTAGCTTCAGATACTAGCGATACAAGTGATATAGCTTCAAATGCAGACGAAACTAACGAGTTAGCTTCAAATCCATGCAGAACACATGATTAAGCTTCGAATCAATGCTATGTAGAAGGTTATGTCAAGGTAGCTTCAAGTCCATGCGAAACAAATGATTTAGTATCAGATACTTGCGATACAACTGATATAGCTTCAAATGCAGGGGAAACAAACGAGTTAGGATAAAATCCATGCAAAACACATGATTTAGCTTCAAATCAATGCGATGTAGAAGGTTTAGCTTCAAATCCATGCGAAACAAATGATTTAGCTTCAAACACTTGTGATATAAGTGGAATAGCTGCAAATGCAGACGAATCAAACGGGATAGCTTCAAAATCCATGCGATACATGTCATTTAGCTTCAAATCGATACGATGTAGAATGTTTAGCTTCAAATCCATGCGAAAAAAATGATTTAGCTTCAAACACTTGCGATATAAGTGATATAGCATCAAATGCAGGCGAAACGAACGAGTTAGCTTCAAATCCATGCGAAACACATGATTTAGCTGCTAATCAATGCGATGTAGAATGGTTAGCTTCAAATCCATGCGAAAAAAATGATTTAGCCTCAGATACTAGCGATACAAGTGATATAGCTTCAAATGCAGACGAAAGTAACGAGTTAGCTTCAAATCCATGCGAAACACATGATTAAGCTTCAAATCAATGCTATGTAGAAGGTTTAGCTTCAAATCCTTGCGACACATATGATTTAGCTTCAGATACTTGCGGTACAAGTGATATAGCTTCAAATGCAGACGGAAACAAACGAGTTAGCTTCATATCCAAGCGAAACACATGATTTAGCTTTAAATCAATACGATGTAGAAGGTTTAGCTTCAAATCCATGCAAAACAAATGATTTAGCTTCAAACACTTGGGATATAAGTGATATAGCTTCAAATGCAGGCAAAACAAACGAGTTAGCTTCAAATCCAAACGAATCACATAATTTAGCTTCAAATCAATGCGATGTAGAAGGTTTAGCTTGAAATCCATGCGAAACAAATGATTTAACATCAGATAGTTGCGATATAAGTGATATAGTTTCAATTGCAGGGGAAGCAAACGAGTTAGCTTCAAATCCATGCGAAACACACGATTTAGCTTCAAATCAATGCGATGTAGTAGGTTTAGCTTCAAATCCATGCGAACAAATGATTTACCTACAAACTCTTGGGATATAAGTGCTATAGCAGGAAATGCAGACGAATCAAACGGGGAAGCTCCAAAATCCATGCGATACATATCATTTAACTTCAAATCGATACGAAGTAGAAGGCTTAGCTTCAAATCCATGCGAAACAAATGATTTAGGTTCAGTTACTTGCGATACATTGATATTGCTTCAAATGCAGGCGAAACTAACGAGTTAGCTTTAAATCCATGCGAAACACATGATTTAGCTTCAAACACTTGGGATATAAGTGATATAGCTTCAAATACAGGCGAAACGAACGAGTTAGCTTCAAATCCCTGCGAAACACATGATTTACCTACAAACCCTTGGGATATAAGTGATATAGCAGGAAATGCAGACGAATCAAACGGGGAAGCTCCAAAATCCATGCGATACATATCATTTAGCTTCAAATCGATACGATGTAGAAGTTTTGGTTTCAAATCCATGCGAAACATATGATTTAGTTTTAAACACTTGCGATATAAGTGATATAGCATCAAATGCAGACGAAACGAACGAGTTAGCTTCAAATCCATGCGAAACACATGATTTAGCTGTAAATCAATGCGATGTAGAAGGTTTAGTTACAAATCCATGCGAAACAAATGATTTAGCATCAGATACTTGCGATATAACTGATATAGCTTCAAATGCAGGGGAAACAAACGAGTTAGCATCAAATCCATGCAAAACACATGATTTAGCTGCAAATCAATGCGATTTAAAAGGTTTAGCTTCAAATCTATGCGAAACAAGTGATTTAGCATCAGATACTTGCGATATAACTGATATACCTTCAAATGCAGGGGAAACAAACGAGTTAGCATAAAATCCATGCAAAACACATGATTTAGCTTCAAATCAATGCGATGTAGAAGGTTTAGCTTCAAATCCATGCGAAACAAATGATTTAGCTTCAGATACTTGCGATATAACTGATATATCTTCAAATGCAGGGGAAACGAACGAGTCAGCATAAAATCCGCGCAAAACACATGATTTAGCTGCAAATCAATGCGATGTAGAATGTTAGCTTCAAATCCATGCGAATCAAATGATTTAGCATCAGATACTTGCGATATAACTGATATAGCTTCAAATGCAGGGGAAACGAACGAGTTAGCATCAAATCCGCGCAAAACACATGATTTAGCTGCAAATCAATGCGATGTAGAATGTTAGCTTCAAATCCATGCGAAAGAAATGATTTAGCTTCAGATACTAGCGATACAAGTGATATAGCTTCAAATGCAGACGAAAGTAACGAGTTAGCTTCAAATCCATGCGAAACACATGATCAAGCTTCAAATCAATGCTATGTAGAAGGTTTAGCTTCAAATCCTTGCGACACATATGATTTAGCTTCAGATACTTGCGGTACAAGTGATATAGCTTCAAATGCAGACGGAAACAAACGAGTTAGCTTCATATCCAAGCGAAACACATGATTTAGCTTTAAATCAATACGATGTAGAAGGTTTAGCTTCAAATCCATGCAAAACAAATGATTTAGCTTCAAACACTTGGGATATAAGTGATATAGCTTCAAATGCAGGCAAAACAAACGAGTTAGCTTCAAATCCAAACGAATCACATAATTTAGCTTCAAATCAATGCGATGTAGAAGGTTTAGCTTGAAATCCATGCGAAAACAAATGATTTAACATCAGATAGTTGCGATATAAGTGATATAGTTTCAATTGCAGGGGAAGCAAACGAGTTAGCTTCAAATCCATGCGAAACACACGATTTAGCTTCAAATCAATGCGATTTAGAAGGTTTAACTTCAAACCGAGGCGAAACAAATAATTTACTTTCAAATGCCTGGCATATAAGTGATATAGCTTCAAATGCAGACGAAACAGACGTGTTAGCTTCAAATCCATGCGAAACACATGATTTAGCTGCAAATCAATGCGATGTAGTAGGTTTAGCTTCAAATCCATGCGAACAAATGATTTACCTACAAACTCTTGGGATATAAGTGATATAGCAGGAAATGCAGACGAATCAAACGGGGAAGCTCCAAAATCCATGCGATACATATCATTTAACTTCAAATCGAAACGAAGTAGAAGGCTTAGCTTCAAATCCATGCGAAACAAATGATTTAGGTTCAGTTACTTGCGATACATTGATATTGCTTCAAATGCAGGCGAAACTAACGAGTTAGCTTTAAATCCATGCGAAACACATGATTTAGCTTCAAACACTTGGGATATAAGTGATATAGCTTCAAATACAGGCGAAACGAACGAGTTAGCTTCAAATCCCTGCGAAACACATGATTTACCTACAAACTCTTGGGATATAAGTGATATAGCAGGAAATGCAGACGAATCAAACGGGGAAGCTCCAAAATCCATGCGATACATATCATTTAACTTCAAATCGATACGAAGTAGAAGGCTTAGCTTCAAATCCATGCGATCAAATGATTTAGGTTCAGTTACTTGCAATACATTGATATTGCTTCAAATGCAGGCGAAACTAACGAGTTAGCTTCAAATCCATGCGAAATACATGATTTAGCTTCAAACACTTGGGATATAAGTGATATATCTTCAAATACAGGCGAAACGAACGAGTTAGCTTCAAATCCATGCAAAACACATGATTTAGCTGCAAATCAATGCGATGTAAAAGGTTTAGCTTCAAATCCAAGCGAAACACATGATTTAGCATCAGATACTTGCGATATAACTGAAATAGCTTCAAATGCAGGGGAAACAAGCGAGTTAGCATCAAATCCATGCAAAACACATGATTTAGCTTCAAATCAAAGCGATGTAGAAGGTATAGCTTCAAATCCAATCGAAACACATGATTAAGCTTCAAATCAATGCGATGTAGAAGGTTTTGCTTCAAATCCATGAGACAAAAAGGATTTAGATTCAGATACTTGCGACATGAGTGATATAGCATCAAATGCAGCCGAAACGAACGAGTTAGCATCAAATCCATGCAAAACACATGATTTAGCTGCAAATCAATGCGATGTAAAAGGTTTAGCTTCAAATCCATGCGAAACAAGTGATTTAGCATCAGATACTTGCGATATAACTGATATACCTTCAAATGCAGGGGAAACAAACGAGTTAGCATAAAATCCATGCAAAACACATGATTTAGCTTCAAATCAATGCGATGTAGAAGGTTTAGCTTCAAATCCATGCGAAACAAATGATTTAGCTTCAGATACTTGCGATATAACTGATATATCTTCAAATGCAGGGGAAACGAACGAGTTAGCATCAAATCCGCGCAAAACACATGATTTAGCTGCAAATCAATGCGATGTAGAATGTTAGCTTCAAATCCATTCGCATCAAATGATTTAGCATCAGATACTTGCGATATAACTGATATAGCTTCAAATGCAGGGGAAACAAACGAGTTAGCATCAAATCCATGCAAAACACATGATTTAGCTGCAAATCAATGCGATGTAAAAGGTGTAGCTTCAAATCCAAACGAAACACATGATTTAGCATCAGATACTTGCGATATAACTGAAATAGCTTCAAATGCAGGGGAAACAAACGAGTTAGCATCAAATCGATGCAAAACACATGATTTAGCTTCAAATCAAAGCGATGTAGAAGGTATAGCTTCAAATCCAATCGAAACACATGATTAAGCTTCAAATCAATGCGATGTAGAAGGTTTAGCTTCAAATCCATGCGAAACAAATGATTTAGCTTCAAACACTTGTGATATAAGTGGAATAGCTGCAAATGCAGACGAATCAAACGGGATAGCTTCAAAATCCATGCGATACATATCATTTAGCTTCAAATCGATACGATGCAGAAGGTTTAGCTTCAAATCCATTTGAAACAAATGATTTAGCCTTAAACACTTGCGATATAAGTGATATAGCTTCAAATGCAGACGAAACTAACGAGTTAGCTTCAAATCCATGCGAAACACATGATTAAGCTTCAAATCAATGCTATGTAGAAGGTTTAGCTTCAAATCCATGCGAAACAAATGATTTAGCATCAGATACTTGCGATATAACTGATATAGCTTCAAATGCAGGGGAAACAAACGAGTTAGCATAAAATCAATGCAAAACACATGATATAGCTTCAAATCAATGCGATGTAGAAGGTTTAGCTTCAAATCCATGCGAAACAAATGATTTAGCTTCAAACACTTGTGATATAAGTGGTATAGCTGCAAATGCAGACGAATCAAACGGGATAGCTTCAAAATCCATGCGATACATATCATTTAGCTTCAAATCGATACGATGTAGAAGTTTTGGTTTCAAATCCATGCGAAACATATGATTTAGTTTTAAACACTTGCGATATAAGTGATATAGCATCAAATGCAGACGAATCAAACCAGTTAGCTTCAATTCCTTGCGAAACACATGATTTAGCAACAAATCAATGCGAAGTGTAAGGTTAAGCTTCAAATCCATGCGAAACACATGAATTAGCTTCAAACCCATGCAAAACACATGATTTAGCATCAAATCAATGCGATGTAGAAGGTTTTGCATCAAATCCATGAGACACAAATGATTTAGATTCAGATACTTGCGATATAAGTGATACAGCTTCAAATGCAGACGAAACAAACGAGTTAGCTTCAAATCCATGCGAAACACATGATCAAGCTTCAAATAAATGCTATGTAGAAGGTTTAGCTTCAAATCCTTGCGACACAAATGATTTAGCTTCAGATACTTGCTATATAACTGAAATAGCTTCAAATGCAGGGGAAACAAACGAGTTAGCATGAAATCGATGCAAAACACATGATTTAGCTTCAAATCAAAGCGATGTAGAAGTTTTCGTTTCAAATCCATGCGAAACATATGATTTAGTTTTAAACACTTGCGATATAAGTGATATAGCATCAAATGCAGACGAAACGAACGAGTTAGCTTCAAATCCATGCGAAACACATGATTTAGCTGTAAATCAATGCGATGTAGAAGGTTTACTTACAAATCCATGCGAAACAAGTGATTTAGCATCAGATACTTGCGATATAACTGATATAGCTTCAAATGCAGGGGAAACGAACGAGTTAGCATCAAATCCGCGCAAAACACATGATTTAGCTGCAAATCAATGCGATGTAGAATGTTAGCTTCAAATCCATGCGAATCAAATGATTTAGCATCAGATACTTCCGATATAACTGATATAGCTTCAAATGCAGGGGAAACAAACGAGTTAGCATCAAATCCATGCAAAACACATGATTTAGCTGCAAATCAATGCGATGTAATAGGTGTAGCATCAAATCCAAACGAAACACATGATTTAGCATCAGATACTTGCGATATAACTGAAATAGCTTCAAATGCAGGGGAAACAAACGAGTTAGCATCAAATCGATGCAAAACACATGATTCAGCTTCAAATCAAAGCGATGTAGAAGGTATAGCTTCAAATCCAATCGAAACACATGATTAAGCTTCAAATCAATGCGATGTAGAAGGTTTAGCTTCAAATCCATGCGAAACAAATGATTTAGCTTCAAGCACTTGTGATGTAAGTGATATAGCTGCAAATGCAGACGAATCAAACGTGGTAGCTTCAAAATCCATGCTATACATATCATTTAGCTTCAAATCGATACGATGTAGAAGGTTTAGCTTCAAATCCATGCGAAACAAATGATTTAGCTTCAAACACTTGCGATATAAGTGATATAGCATCAAATGCAGGCGAAACGAACGAGTTAGCTTCAAATCCATGCGAAAAACATGATTTAGCTGCAAATCAATGCGATGTAGAATGTTTAGTTTCAAATCCATGCGAAACAAATGATTTAGCATCAGATACTTGCGATATAACTGATATAGCTTCAAATGCAGGGGAAACAAGCGAGTTAGCATCAAATCCATGCAAAACACATGATTTAGCTGCAAATCAATGCGATGTAAAAGGTTTAGCTTCAAATCCAAGCGAAACACATGATTTAGCATCAGATACTTGCGATAAAACTGAAATAGCTTCAAATGCAGGGGAAACAAACGAGTTAGCATCAAATCCATGCAAAACACATGATTTAGCTTCAAATCAATGCGATGTAGAAGGTTTAGCTTCAAATCCAATCGAAACACATGATTAAGCTTCAAACACTTGTGATATAAGTGGAATAGCTGCAAATGCAGACGAATCAAACGGGATAGCTTCAAAATCCATGCGATACATATCATTTAGCTTCAAATCGATACGATGTAGAAGGTTTAGCTTCAAATCCATGCGAAACAAATGATTTAGCCTTAAACACTTGCGATATAAGTGATATAGCTTCAAATGCAGACGAAACTAACGAGTTAGCTCCAAATCCATGCGAAACACGTGATTAAGCTTCAAATCAATGCTATGTAGAAGGTTTAACTTCAAATCCATGCGAAACAAATGATTTAGCTTCAAACACTTGTGATATAAGTGGAATAGCTGCAAATGCAGACGAAACTAACGAGTTAGCTTCAAATCCATGCGAAACACATGATTAAGCTTCAAATCAATGCGATGTAGAAGGTTTAGCTTCAAATCCATGCGAAACAAATGATTTAGCTTCAAACACTTGTGATATAAGTGGTATAGCTGCAAATGCAGACGAATCAAACGGGATAGCTTCAAAATCTATGCGATACATATCATTTAGCTTCAAATCGATACGATGTAGAAGTTTTGGTTTCAAATCCATGCGAAACATATGATTTAGCTTCAGATACTTGCGATATAACTGATATAGCTCCAAATGCAGGGGAAACGAACGAGTTAGCATCAAATCCATGCAAAACACATGATTTAGCTGCAAATCAATGCGATGTAGAATGTTAGCTTCAAATCCATGCGAAACAAATGATTTAGCATCAGATACTTGCAATATAACTGATATAGCTTCAAATGCAGGGGAAACAAACGAGTTAGCATCAAATCCATGCAAAACACATGATTTAGCTGCAAATCAATGCGATGTAAAAGGTTTAGCTTCAAATCCATGCGAAACAAGTGATTTAGCATCAGATACTTGCGATATAACTGATATAGCTTCAAATGCTGGGGAAACAAACGAGTTAGCATCAAATCCATGCAAAACACATGATTTAGCTTCAAATCAAAGCGATGTAGAAGGTATAGCTTCAAATCCATGCGAAACAAATGATTTAGCTTCAGATACTTGCGATATAACTGATATATCTTCAAATGCAGGGGAAACGAACGAGTTAGCATCAAATCCGCGCAAAACACATGATTTAGCTGCAAATCAATGCGATGTAGAATGATTAGCTTCAAATCCATGCGAAAAAAATGATTTAGCTTCAGATACTAGCGATACAAGTGATATAGCTTCAAATGCAGACGAAACTAACGAGTTAACTTCAAATCCATGCAAAACACATGATTAAGCTTCAAATCAATGCTATGTAGAAGGTTATGTCAAGGTAGCTTCAAGTCCATGCGAAACAAATGATTTAGTATCAGATACTTGCGATACAACTGATATAGCTTCAAATGCAGGGGAAACAAACGAGTTAGGATAAAATCCATGCAAAACACATGATTTAGCTTCAAATCAATGCGATGTAGAAGGTTTAGCTTCAAATCCATGCGAAACAAATGATTTAGCTTTCAACACTTGTGATATAAGTGGTATAGCTGCAAATGCAGACGAATCAAACGGGATAGCTTCAAAATCCATGCGATACATATCATTTAGCTTCAAATCGATACGATGTAGAAGTTTTGGTTTCAAATCCATGCGAAACATATGATTTAGCTTCAGATACTTGCGATATAACTGATATAGCTCCAAATGCAGGGGAAACGAAGGAGTTAGCATCAAATCCATGCAAAACACATGATTTAGCTGCAAATCAATGCGATGTAGAATGTTAGCTTCAAATCCATGCGAAACAAATGATTTAGCATCAGATACTTGCAATATAACTGATATAGCTTCAAATGCAGGGGAAACAAACGAGTTAGCATCAAATCCATGCAAAACACATGATTTAGCTGCAAATCAATGCGATGTAAAAGGTTTAGCTTCAAATCCATGCGAAACAAGTGATTTAGCATCAGATACTTGCGATATAACTGATATAGCTTCAAATGCTGGGGAAACAAACGAGTTAGCATCAAATCCATGCAAAACACATGATTTAGCTTCAAATCAAAGCGATGTAGAAGGTATAGCTTCAAATCCATGCGAAACAAATGATTTAGCTTCAGATACTTGCGATATAACTGATATATCTTCAAATGCAGGGGAAACGAACGAGTTAGCATCAAATCCGCGCAAAACACATGATTTAGCTGCAAATCAATGCGATGTAGAATGTTAGCTTCAAATCCATGCGAATCAAATGATTTAGCATCAGATACTTGCGATATAACTGATATAGCTTCAAATGCAGGGGAAACAAACGAGTTAGCATCAAATCCATGCAAAACACATGATTTAGCTGCAAATCAATGCGATGTAAAAGGTGTAGCTTCAAATCCAAACGAAACACATGATTTAGCATCAGATACTTGCGATATAACTGAAATAGCTTCAAATGCAGGGGAAACAAAAGAGTTAGCATCAAATCGATGCAAAACACATGATTTAGCTTCAAATCAAAGCGATGTAGAAGGTATAGCTTCAAATCCAATCGAAACACATGATTAAGCTTCAAATCAATGCGATGTAGAAGGTTTAGCTTCAAATCCATGCGAAACAAATGATTTAGCTTCAAGCACTTGTGATATAAGTGATATAGCTGCAAATGCAGACGAATCAAACGGGATAGCTTCAAAATCCATGCGATACATATCATTTAGCTTCAAATCGATACGATGTAGAAGGTTTAGCTTCAAATCCATGCGAAACAAATGATTTAGCCTCAAACACTTGCGATATAAGTGATATAGCTTCAAATGCAGACGAAACTAACGAGTTAGCTCCAAATCCATGCGAAACACGTGATTAAGCTTCAAATCAATGCTATGTAGAAGGTTTAGCTTCAAATCCATGCGAAACAAATGATTTAGCTTCAAACACTTGTGATATAAGTGGAATAGCTGCAAATGCAGACGAAACTAACGAGTTAGCTTCAAATCCATGCGAAACACTTGATTAAGCTTCAAATCAATGCGATGTAGAAGGTTTAGCTTCAAATCCATGCGAAACAAATGATTTAGCTTCAAACACTTGTGATATAAGTGGTATAGCTGCAAATGCAGACGAATCAATCGGTATAGCTTCAAAATCCATGCGATACATATCATTTAGCTTCAAATCGATACGATGTAGAAGTTTTCGTTTCAAATCCATGCGAAACATATGATTTAGTTTTAAACACTTGCGATATAAGTGTTATAGCATCAAATGCAGACGAAACGAACGAGTTAGCTTCAAATCCATGCGAAACACATGATTTAGCTTCAAATCAAAGCGATGTAGAAGGTATAGCTTCAAATCCAATCGAAACACATGATTAAGGTTCAAATCAATGCGATGTAGAAGGTTTTGCTTCAAATCCATGAGACAAAAAGGATTTAGATTCAGATACTTGCGATATAAGTGATACAGCTTTAAATGCAAACGAAACAAACGAGTTAGCTTCCAATCCAAGCGAATCACATGATTTAGCTTCAAATCAATGCGATGTAGAATGTTCACCTTCAAATCCATGCGACACAAATGATTTAGCTATAAACACTTGCGACATAAGTGATATAGCATCAAATGCAGGCGAAACGAACGAGTTAGCTTCAAATCCATGCGAAACACATGATTTCGCTGCAAATCAATGCGATGTAGAATGATTAGCTTCAAATCCATGCGAAAAAAATGATTTAGCTTCAGATACTAGCGATACAAGTGATATAGCTTCAAATGCAGACGAAACTAACGAGTTAACTTCAAATCCATGCAAAACACATGATTAAGCTTCAAATCAATGCTATGTAGAAGGTTATGTCAAGGTAGCTTCAAGTCCATGCGAAACAAATGATTTAGTATCAGATACTTGCGATACAACTGATATAGCTTCAAATGCAGGGGAAACAAACGAGTTAGGATAAAATCCATGCAAAACACATGATTTAGCTTCAAATCAATGCGATGTAGAAGGTTTAGCTTCAAATCCATGCGAAACAAATGATTTAGCTTCAAACACTTGTGATATAAGTGGTATAGCTGCAAATGCAGACGAATCAAACGGGATAGCTTCAAAATCCATGCGATACATATCATTTAGCTTCAAATCGATACGATGTAGAAGTTTTGGTTTCAAATCCATGCGAAACATATGATTTAGCTTCAGATACTTGCGATATAACTGATATAGCTTCAAATGCAGGGGAAACAAACGAGTTAGCATCAAATCCATGCAAAACACATGATTTAGCTGCAAATCAATGCGATGTAAAAGGTTTAGCTTCAAATCCAAGCGAAACACATGATTTAGCATCAGATACTTGCGATATAACTGAAATAGCTTCAAATGCAGGGGAAACAAACGAGTTAGCATCAAATCCATGCAAAACACATGATTTAGCTGCAAATCAATGCGATGTAAAAGGTTTAGCTTCAAATCCATGCGAAACAAGTGATTTAGCATCAGATACTTGCGATATAACTGATATAGCTTCAAATGCTGGGGAAACAAACGAGTTAGCATCAAATCCATGCAAAACACATGATTTAGCTTCAAATCAAATCGATGTAGAAGGTGTAGCTTCAAATCCATGCGAAACAAATGATTTAGCTTCAGATACTTGCGATATAACTGATATATCTTCAAATGCAGGGGAAACGAACGAGTTAGCATCAAATCCGCGCAAAACACATGATTTAGCTGCAAATCAATGCGATGTAGAATGTTAGCTTCAAATCCATGCGAATCAAATGATTTAGCATCAGATACTTGCGATATAACTGATATAGCTTCAAATGCAGGGGAAACAAACGAGTTAGCATCAAATCCATGAAAAACACATGATTTAGCTTCAAATCAAATCGAAGTAGAAGGTATAGCTTCAAATCCAAGCGAAACACATGATTAAGCTTCAAATCAATGCGATGTAGAAGGTTTAGCTTCAAATCCATGCGAAACAAATGATTTAGCTTCAAGCACTTGTGATATAAGTGATATAGCTGCAAATGCTGACGAATCAAACGGGGTAGCTTCAAAATCCATGCTACACATATCATTTATCTTCAAATCGATACGATGTTGAAGGTTTAGCTTCAAATCCATGCGAAACAAATGATTTAGCTTCAAACACTTGCGATATAAGTGATATAGCATCAAATGCAGGCGAAACGAACAAGTTAGCTACAAATCCATGCGAAACATATGATTTAGCTGCAAATCAATGCGATGTAGAATGTTTAGCTTCAAATCCATGCGAAACAAATGATTTAGCATCAGATACTTACGATATAACTGAAATAGCTTCAAATGCAGGGGAAACAAACGAGTTAGCATCAAATCCATGCGAAACACATGATTTAGCTTCACATCAATGCGATGTAGAAGGTTTAGCTTCAAATCCATGCGAATGAATGATTTAGCTTCAGATACTTGCGATATAACTGATATAGCTTCAAATGCAGGGGAAACGAACGAGTTAGCAACAAATCCATGCAAAACACATGATTTAGCTTCAAATCAAAGCGATGTAGAAGGTATAGCTTGAAATCCAAGCGAAACACATGATTAAGCTTCAAATCAATGCGATGTAGAAGGTTTAGTATCAAATCCATGCGAAACAAATGATTTAGCTTCAAGCACTTGTGATATAAGTGATATAGCTGCAAATGCATACGAATCCAAAGGGGTAGCTTCAAAATCCATGCTATACATATCATTTAGCTTCAAATCGATACGATGTAGAAGGTTTAGCTTCAAATCCATGCGAAACAAATGATTTAGCTGCAAATCAATGCGATGTAGAATGTTTAGTTTCAAAACCATGCGAAACAAATGATTTAGCATCAGATACTTACGATATAACTGATATAGCTTCAAATGCAGGGGAAACGAACGAGTTAGCATAAAATCCATGCAAAACACATGATTTATCTTCAAATCAATGCGATGTAGAAGGTGTAGCTTCAAATCCAAGCGAAACACATGATTTAGCATTAGAAACTTGCGATATATCTGAAATAACTTCAAATGCAGGGGAAACAAACGAGTTAGCATCAAATCCATGAAAAACACATGATTTAGCTTCAAATCAAATCGAAGTAGAAGGTATAGCTTCAAATCCAAGCGAAACACATGATTAAGCTTCAAATCAATGCGATGTAGAAGGTTTAGCTTCAAATCCATGCGAAACAAATGATTTAGCTTCAAGCACTTGTGATATAAGTGATATAGCTGCAAATGCTGACGAATCAAACGGGGTAGCTTCAAAATCCATGCTACACATATCATTTATCTTCAAATCGATACGATGTTGAAGGTTTAGCTTCAAATCCATGCGAAACAAATGATTTAGCTTCAAACACTTGCGATATAAGTGATATAGCATCAAATGCAGGCGAAACGAACAAGTTAGCTACAAATCCATGCGAAACATATGATTTAGCTGCAAATCAATGCGATGTAGAATGTTTAGCTTCAAATCCATGCGAAACAAATGATTTAGCATCAGATACTTACGATATAACTGAAATAGCTTCAAATGCAGGGGAAACAAACGAGTTAGCATCAAATCCATGCGAAACACATGATTTAGCTGCAAATCAATGCGATGTAGAATGTTTAGCTTCAAATCCATGCGAAACAAATGATTTAGCATCAGATACTTGCGATATAACTGATATAGCTTCAAATGCAGGGGAAACAAACGAGTTAGCATCAAATCCATGAAAAACACATGATTTAGCTTCAAATCAAAGCGATGTAGAAGGTATAGCTTCAAATCCAAGCGAAACACATGATTAAGCTTCAAATCGATACGATGTTGAAGGTTTAGCTTCAAATCCATGCGAAACAAATGATTTAGCTTCAAACACTTGCGATATAAGTGATATAGCATCAAATGCAGGCGAAACGAACGAGTTAGCTACAAATCCATGCGAAACACATGATTTAGCTGCAAATCAATGCGATGTAGAATGTTTAGCTTCAAATCCATGCGAAACAAATGATTTAGCATCAGATACTTACGATATAACTGAAATAGCTTCAAATGCAGGGGAAACAAACGAGTTAGCATCAAATCCATGCGAAACACATGATTTTGCTTCAAACACTTTGGATATAAGTGATATAGCTTCAAATGCAGACGAAATAAACGAGTTAGCTTCAAAGCCAACCGAATCACATGACTTAGCTTCAAATCAATGCGATTTAGAAGGATCAGCTTCAAATCCATGCGAAACAAATGATTTAGCTTCAAACACTTGCGATATAAGTGATAGTGCATCAAATACAGGCGAAACGAACGAGTTAACTTCAAATCCTTGCGAAACACATGATTTATTTTCAAATCAATGCGATGTAGAAGGTATAGCTTCAAATCCAAGCGAAACACATGATTTAGCTTCAAATCAATTCGATGTAGAAGGTTAGCTTCAAATCCATGCGAAACAAATGATTTAGCATCAGATACTTGCGATATAACTGATATAGCTTCAAATGCAGGGGAAACAAACGAGTTAGCATCAAATCCATGCAAAACACATGATTTAGCTGCAAATCAATGCGATGTAAAAGGTTTAGCTTCAAATCCAAGCGAAACACATGATTTAGCATCAGATACTTGCGATATAACTGAAATAGCTTCAAATGCAGGGGAAACAAACGAGTTAGCATCAAATTCCATGCAAAACACATGATTTAGCTTCAAATCAAAGCGATGTAGAAGGTATAGCTTCAAATCCAAGCGAAACACATGATTAAGCTTCAAATCAATGCGATGTAGAAGGTTTAGCTTCAAATCCATGCGAAACAAATGATTTAGCTTCGAGCACTTGTGATATAAGTGATATAGCTGCAAATGCAGACGAATCAAACGGGGTAGCTTCAAAATCCATGCTATATATATATCATTTAGCTTCAAATCGATATGATGTAGAAGGTATAGCTTCAAATCCAAGCGAAACACATGATTTAGCTTCAAATCAATGCGATGTAGAAGGTTTACCTGTAAATCCATGCGAGACAAATGATTTAGCTTCAAACACTTGCGATATAAGTGATATAGCATCAAATGCAGGCGAAACGAACGAGTTAGCTTCAAATCCATGCGAAACACATGATTTAGCTGCAAATCAAAGCGATGTAGAATGTTTAGCTTCAAATCTATGCGAAAAAAATTCTTTAGCTTCAGATACTAGCGATACAAGTGATATAGCTTCAAATGCAGACGAAACTAACGAGTTAGCTTCAAATCCATCCGAAACACATGATTAAGCTTCAAATCAATGCTATGTAGAAGGTTTAGCTTCAAATCCTTGCGACACAAATGATTTAGCTTCAGATACTTGCGATACAAGTGATATAGCTTCAAATGCAGACGGAAACAAACGAGTTAGCTTCATATCCAAGCGAAACACATGATTTAGCTTCAAATCAATGCGATGTAGAAGGATTAGCTTCAAATCCAAGCGAAAAAAATGATTTAACATCAGATAGTTGCGATATAAGTGATATAGTTTCAATTGCAGGGGAAGCAAACGAGTTAGCTTCAAATCCATGCGAATCACACGATTTAGCTTCAAATCAATGCGATTTAGAAGGTTTAACTTCAAATCGAGGCGAAACAAATTATTTACTTTGAAATGCCTGGCATATAAGTGATATAGCTTCAAATGCAGACGAAACAGACGAGTTAGCTTCAAATCCATGCGAAACACATGATTTAGCTGCAAATCAATGCGATGTAGAAGGTTTAGCTTCAAATCCATGCGAAACAAATGATTTACCTACAAACACTTGCGATATAAGTGATATAGCAGGAAATGCAGACGAATCAAACGGGGAAGCTCCAAAATGCATGCGATACATATCATTTAACTTCAAATCGATACGAAGTAGAAGGCTTAGCTTCAAATCCATGCGAAACAAATGATTTAGGTTGCGTTACTTGCGATACATTGATATTGATTCAAATGCAGGCGAAACTAACGAGTTAGCTTCAAATCCATGCGAAACAAATGATTTAGCATCAGATACTTGCGATATAACTGATATAGCTTCAAATGCAGGGGAAACAAACGAGTTAGCATAAAATCCATGCAAACCACATGATTTAGCTTCAAATCAATGCGATATAGAAGGTTTAGCTTCAAATCCATGCGAAACAAATGATTTAGCTGCAAACACTTGTGATAGAAGTGATATAGCTGCAAATGCAGACGTATCAAACGGGATAGCTTCAAAATCCATGCGATTCATATCATTTAGCTTCAAATCGATACGATGTAGAAGGTTTAGCTTCAAATCCATGCGAAACAAATGAATTAGCTTTATACACATGCGATATAAGTGATATAGCATCAAATGCAGACGAAACGAACGAGTTAGCTTCAAATCCATGCGAAACACATGATTTAGCTGTAAATCAATGCGATGTAGACGGTTTAGCTTCAAATCCATGCGAAACAAATGATTTAGCTTCAGATACTTGCGATATAACTGATATAGCTTCAAATGCAGGGGAAACGAACGAGTTAGCATCAAATCCATGCAAAACACATGATTTAGCTTCAAATCAATGCGACGTAAAAGGTTTAGCTTCAAATCCATGCGAAACAAATGATTTAGCATCAGATACTTACGATATAACTGAAATAGCTTCAAATGCAGGGGAAACAAACGAGTTAGCATCAAATCCATGCGAAACACATGATTTTGCTTCAAACACTTGGGATATAAGTGATATAGCTTCAAATGCAGACGAAATAAACGAGTTAGCTTCAAAGCCAACCGAATCACATGACTTAGCTTCAAATCAATGCGATTTAGAAGGATTAGCTTCAAATCCATGCGAAACAAATGATTTAGCTTCAAACACTTGCGATATAAGTGATAGTGCATCAAATACAGGCGAAACGAACGAGTTAACTTCAAATCCTTGCGAAACACATGATTTAGCTGCAGATCAATGCGATGTAGAAGGTTTAGCTTCAAATCCATGCGAAACAAATGATTTAGCTGCAAATCAATGCGATGTAGAATGTTTAGTTTCAAAACCATGCGAAACAAATGATTTAGCATCAGATACTTACGATATAAGTGATATAGCTTCAAATGCAGGGGAAACGAACGAGTTAGCATAAAATCCATGCAAAACACATGATTTATTTTCAAATCAATGCGATGTAGAAGGTATAGCTTCAAATCCAAGCGAAACACATGATTTAGCATTAGAAACTTGCGATATATCTGAAATAACTTCAAATGCAGGGGAAACAAACGAGTTAGCATAAAATCCATGCAAACCACATGATTTAGCTTCAAATCAATGCGATATAGAAGGTTTAGCTTCAATTCCATGCGAAACAAATGATTTAGCTGCAAACACTTGTGATAGAAGTGATGTAGCTGCAAATGCAGACGTATCAAACGGGATAGCTTCAAAATCCATGCGATACATATCATTTAGCTTCAAATCGATACGATGTAGAAGGTTTAGCTTCAAATCCATGCGAAACAAATGATTTAGCTTTAAACACATGCGATATAAGTGATATAGCATCAAATGCAGACGAAACGAACGAGTTAGCTTCAAATCCATGCGAAACACATGACTTAGCTTCAAATCAATGCGATTTAGAAGGATCAGCTTCAAATCCATGCGAAACAAATGATTTAGCTTCAAACACTTGCGATATAAGTGATAGTGCATCAAATACAGGCGAAACGAACGAGTTAACTTCAAATCCTTGCGAAACACATGATTTATTTTCAAATCAATGCGATGTAGAAGGTATAGCTTCAAATCCAAGCGAAACACATGATTTAGCTTCAAATCAATTCGATGTAGAAGGTTAGCTTCAAATCCATGCGAAACAAATGATTTAGCATCAGATACTTGCGATATAACTGATATAGCTTCAAATGCAGGGGAAACAAACGAGTTAGCATCAAATCCATGCAAAACACATGATTTAGCTGCAAATCAATGCGATGTAAAAGGTTTAGCTTCAAATCCAAGCGAAACACATGATTTAGCATCAGATACTTGCGATATAACTGATATAGCTTCAAATGCAGGGGAAACAAACGAGTTAGCATAAAATCCATGCAAACCACATGATTTAGCTTCAAATCAATGCGATATAGAAGGTTTAGCTTCAAATCCATGCGAAACAAATGATTTAGCTGCAAACACTTGTGATAGAAGTGATATAGCTGCAAATGCAGACGTATCAAACGGGATAGCTTCAAAATCCATGCGATTCATATCATTTAGCTTCAAATCGATACGATGTAGAAGGTTTAGCTTCAAATCCATGCGAAACAAATGAATTAGCTTTAAACACATGCGATATAAGTGATATAGCATCAAATGCAGACGAAACGAACGAGTTAGCCTCAAATCCATGCGAAACACATGATTTAGCTGTAAATCAATGCGATGTAGACGGTTTAGCTTCAAATCCATGCGAAACAAATGATTTAGCTTCAGATACTTGCGATATAACTGATATAGCTTCAAATGCAGGGGAAACGAACGAGTTAGCATCAAATCCATGCAAAACACATGATTTAGCTTCAAATCAATGCGATGTAAAAGGTTTAGCTTCAAATCCAAGCGAAACACATGATTAAGCTTCAAATCAATGCGATGTTGAAGGTTTAGCTTCAAATCCATGCGAAACAAATGATTTAGCTTCAAACACTTGCGATATAAGTGATATAGCATCAAATGCAGGCGAAACGAACGAGTTAGCTACAAATCCATGCGAAACACATGATTTAGCTGCAAATCAATGCGATGTAGAATGTTTAGCTTCAAATCCATGCGAAACAAATGATTTAGCATCAGATACTTACGATATAACTGAAATAGCTTCAAATGCAGGGGAAACAAACGAGTTAGCATCAAATCCATGCGAAACACATGATTTTGCTTCAAACACTTGGGATATAAGTGATATAGCTTCAAATGCAGACGAAATAAACGAGTTAGCTTCAAAGCCAACCGAATCACATGACTTAGCTTCAAATCAATGCGATTTAGAAGGATTAGCTTCAAATCCATGCGAAACAAATGATTTAGCTTCAAACACTTGCGATATAAGTGATAGTGCATCAAATACAGGCGAAACGAACGAGTTAACTTCAAATCCTTGCGAAACACATGATTTAGCTGCAGATCAATGCGATGTAGAAGGTTTAGCTTCAAATCCATGCGAAACAAATGATTTAGCATCAGATACTTGCGATATAACTGATATAGCTTCAAATGCAGGGGAAACAAACGAGTTAGCATCAAATCCATGAAAAACACATGATTTAGCTTCAAATCAAAGCGATGTAGAAGGTATAGCTTCAAATCCAAGCGAAACACATGATTAAGCTTCAAATCAATGCGATGTAGAAGGTTTAGCTTCAAATCCATGCCAAACAAATGATTTAGCTTCAAGCATTTGTGATATAAGTGATATAGCTGCAAATGCAGACGAATCAAACGGGGTAGCTTCAAAATCCATGCTACATATATCATTTATCTTCAAATCGATACGATGTTGAAGGTTTAGCTTCAAATCCATGCGAAACAAATGATTTAGCTTCAAACACTTGCGATATAAGTGATATAGCATCAAATGCAGGCGAAACGAACGAGTTAGCTACAAATCCATGCGAAACACATGATTTTGCTTCAAACACTTTGGATATAAGTGATATAGCTTCAAATGCAGACGAAATAAACGAGTTAGCTTCAAAGCCAACCGAATCACATGACTTAGCTTCAAATCAATGCGATTTAGAAGGATCAGCTTCAAATCCATGCGAAACAAGTGATTTAGCTTCAAACACTTGCGATATAAGTGATAGTGCATCAAATACAGGCGAAACGAACGAGTTAACTTCAAATCCTTGCGAAACACATGATTTATTTTCAAATCAATGCGATGTAGAAGGTATAGCTTCAAATCCAAGCAAAACACATGATTTAGCTTCAAATCAATTCGATGTAGAAGGTTAGCTTCAAATCCATGCGAAACAAATGATTTAGCATCAGATACTTGCGATATAACTGATATAGCTTCAAATGCAGGGGAAACAAACGAGTTAGCATCAAATCCATGCAAAACACATGATTTAGCTGCAAATCAATGCGATGTAAAAGGTTTAGCTTCAAATCCAAGCGAAACACATGATTTAGCATCAGATACTTGCGATATAACTGAAATAGCTTCAAATGCAGGGGAAACAAACGAGTTAGCATCAAATTCCATGCAAAACACATGATTTAGCTTCAAATCAAAGCGATGTAGAAGGTATAGCTTCAAATCCAAGCGAAACACATGATTAAGCTTCAAATCAATGCGATGTAGAAGGTTTAGCTTCAAATCCATGCGAAACAAATGATTTAGCTTCGAGCACTTGTGATATAAGTGATATAGCTGCAAATGCAGACGAATCAAACGGGGTAGCTTCAAAATCCATGCTATATATATCATTTAGCTTCAAATCGATATGATGTAGAAGGTATAGCTTCAAATCCAAGCGAAACACATGATTTAGCTTCAAATCAATGCGATGTAGAAGGTTTACCTGTAAATCCATGCGAGACAAATGATTTAGCTTCAAACACTTGCGATATAAGTGATATAGCATCAAATGCAGGCGAAACGAACGAGTTAGCTTCAAATCCATGCGAAACACATGATTTAGCTGCAAATCAAAGCGATGTAGAATGTTTAGCTTCAAATCTATGCGAAAAAAATTCTTTAGCTTCAGATACTAGCGATACAAGTGATATAGCTTCAAATGCAGACGAAACTAACGAGTTAGCTTCAAATCCATCCGAAACACATGATTAAGCTTCAAATCAATGCTATGTAGAAGGTTTAGCTTCAAATCCTTGCGACACAAATGATTTAGCTTCAGATACTTGCGATACAAGTGATATAGCTTCAAATGCAGACGGAAACAAACGAGTTAGCTTCATATCCAAGCGAAACACATGATTTAGCTTCAAATCAATGCGATGTAGAAGGATTAGCTTCAAATCCGAGCGAAAAAAATGATTTAACATCAGATAGTTGCGATATAAGTGATATAGTTTCAATTGCAGGGGAAGCAAACGAGTTAGCTTCAAATCCATGCGAATCACACGATTTAGCTTCAAATCAATGCGATTTAGAAGGTTTAACTTCAAATCGAGGCGAAACAAATTATTTACTTTGAAATGCCTGGCATATAAGTGATATAGCTTCAAATGCAGACGAAACAGACGAGTTAGCTTCAAATCCATGCGAAACACATGATTTAGCTGCAAATCAATGCGATGTAGAAGGTTTAGCTTCAAATCCATGCGAAACAAATGATTTACCTACAAACACTTGCGATATAAGTGATATAGCAGGAAATGCAGACGAATCAAACGGGGAAGCTCCAAAATGCATGCGATACATATCATTTAACTTCAAATCGATACGAAGTAGAAGGCTTAGCTTCAAATCCATGCGAAACAAATGATTTAGGTTGCGTTACTTGCGATACATTGATATTGATTCAAATGCAGGCGAAACTAACGAGTTAGCTTCAAATCCATGCGAAACAAATGATTTAGCATCAGATACTTGCGATATAACTGATATAGCTTCAAATGCAGGGGAAACAAACGAGTTAGCATAAAATCCATGCAAACCACATGATTTAGCTTCAAATCAATGCGATATAGAAGGTTTAGCTTCAAATCCATGCGAAACAAATGATTTAGCTGCAAACACTTGTGATAGAAGTGATATAGCTGCAAATGCAGACGTATCAAACGGGATAGCTTCAAAATCCATGCGATTCATATCATTTAGCTTCAAATCGATACGATGTAGAAGGTTTAGCTTCAAATCCATGCGAAACAAATGAATTAGCTTTATACACATGCGATATAAGTGATATAGCATCAAATGCAGACGAAACGAACGAGTTAGCTTCAAATCCATGCGAAACACATGATTTAGCTGTAAATCAATGCGATGTAGACGGTTTAGCTTCAAATCCATGCGAAACAAATGATTTAGCTTCAGATACTTGCGATATAACTGATATAGCTTCAAATGCAGGGGAAACGAACGAGTTAGCATCAAATCCATGCAAAACACATGATTTAGCTTCAAATCAATGCGACGTAAAAGGTTTAGCTTCAAATCCATGCGAAACAAATGATTTAGCATCAGATACTTACGATATAACTGATATAGCTTCAAATGCAGGGGAAACGAACGAGTTAGCATCAAATCCATGCAAAACACATGATTTAGCTTCAAATCAATGCGACGTAAAAGGTTTAGCTTCAAATCCATGCGAAACAAATGATTTAGCATCAGATACTTACGATATAACTGAAATAGCTTCAAATGCAGGGGAAACAAACGAGTTAGCATCAAATCCATGCGAAACACATGATTTTGCTTCAAACACTTGGGATATAAGTGATATAGCTTCAAATGCAGACGAAATAAACGAGTTAGCTTCAAAGCCAACCGAATCACATGACTTAGCTTCAAATCAATGCGATTTAGAAGGATTAGCTTCAAATCCATGCGAAACAAATGATTTAGCTTCAAACACTTGCGATATAAGTGATAGTGCATCAAATACAGGCGAAACGAACGAGTTAACTTCAAATCCTTGCGAAACACATGATTTAGCTGCAGATCAATGCGATGTAGAAGGTTTAGCTTCAAATCCATGCGAAACAAATGATTTAGCTGCAAATCAATGCGATGTAGAATGTTTAGTTTCAAAACCATGCGAAACAAATGATTTAGCATCAGATACTTACGATATAAGTGATATAGCTTCAAATGCAGGGGAAACGAACGAGTTAGCATAAAATCCATGCAAAACACATGATTTATTTTCAAATCAATGCGATGTAGAAGGTATAGCTTCAAATCCAAGCGAAACACATGATTTAGCATTAGAAACTTGCGATATATCTGAAATAACTTCAAATGCAGGGGAAACAAACGAGTTAGCATAAAATCCATGCAAACCACATGATTTAGCTTCAAATCAATGCGATATAGAAGGTTTAGCTTCAATTCCATGCGAAACAAATGATTTAGCTGCAAACACTTGTGATAGAAGTGATGTAGCTGCAAATGCAGACGTATCAAACGGGATAGCTTCAAAATCCATGCGATACATATCATTTAGCTTCAAATCGATACGATGTAGAAGGTTTAGCTTCAAATCCATGCGAAACAAATGATTTAGCTTTAAACACATGCGATATAAGTGATATAGCATCAAATGCAGGGGAAACAAACGAGTTAGCATAAAATCCATGCAAACCACATGATTTAGCTTCAAATCAATGCGATATAGAAGGTTTAGCTTCAAATCCATGCGAAACAAATGATTTAGCTGCAAACACTTGTGATAGAAGTGATATAGCTGCAAATGCAGACGTATCAAACGGGATAGCTTCAAAATCCATGCGATTCATATCATTTAGCTTCAAATCGATACGATGTAGAAGGTTTAGCTTCAAATCCATGCGAAACAAATGAATTAGCTTTAAACACATGCGATATAAGTGATATAGCATCAAATGCAGACGAAACGAACGAGTTAGCTTCAAATCCATGCGAAACACATGATTTAGCTGTAAATCAATGCGATGTAGACGGTTTAGCTTCAAATCCATGCGAAACAAATGATTTAGCTTCAGATACTTGCGATATAACTGATATAGCTTCAAATGCAGGGGAAACGAACGAGTTAGCATCAAATCCATGCAAAACACATGATTTAGCTTCAAATCAATGCGATGTAAAAGGTTTAGCTTCAAATCCAAGCGAAACACATGATTAAGCTTCAAATCAATGCGATGTTGAAGGTTTAGCTTCAAATCCATGCGAAACAAATGATTTAGCTTCAAACACTTGCGATATAAGTGATATAGCATCAAATGCAGGCGAAACGAACGAGTTAGCTACAAATCCATGCGAAACACATGATTTAGCTGCAAATCAATGCGATGTAGAATGTTTAGCTTCAAATCCATGCGAAACAAATGATTTAGCATCAGATACTTACGATATAACTGAAATAGCTTCAAATGCAGGGGAAACAAACGAGTTAGCATCAAATCCATGCGAAACACATGATTTTGCTTCAAACACTTGGGATATAAGTGATATAGCTTCAAATGCAGACGAAATAAACGAGTTAGCTTCAAAGCCAACCGAATCACATGGCTTAGCTTCAAATCAATGCGATTTAGAAGGATTAGCTTCAAATCCATGCGAAACAAATGATTTAGCTTCAAACACTTGCGATATAAGTGATAGTGCATCAAATACAGGCGAAACGAACGAGTTAACTTCAAATCCTTGCGAAACACATGATTTAGCTGCAGATCAATGCGATGTAGAAGGTTTAGCTTCAAATCCATGCGAAACAAATAATTTAGCATCAGATACTTGCGATATAACTGATATAGCTTCAAATGCAGGGGAAACAAACGAGTTAGCATCAAATCCATGAAAAACACATGATTTAGCTTCAAATCAAAGCGATGTAGAAGGTATAGCTTCAAATCCAAGCGAAACACATGATTAAGCTTCAAATCAATGCGATGTAGAAGGTTTAGCTTCAAATCCATGCCAAACAAATGATTTAGCTTCAAGCATTTGTGATATAAGTGATATAGCTGCAAATGCAGACGAATCAAACGGGGTAGCTTCAAAATCCATGCTACATATATCATTTATCTTCAAATCGATACGATGTTGAAGGTTTAGCTTCAAATCCATGCGAAACAAATGATTTAGCTTCAAACACTTGCGATATAAGTGATATAGCATCAAATGCAGGCGAAACGAACGAGTTAGCTACAAATCCATGCGAAACACATGATTTTGCTTCAAACACTTTGGATATAAGTGATATAGCTTCAAATGCAGACGAAATAAACGAGTTAGCTTCAAAGCCAACCGAATCACATGACTTAGCTTCAAATCAATGCGATTTAGAAGGATCAGCTTCAAATCCATGCGAAACAAATGATTTAGCTTCAAACACTTGCGATATAAGTGATAGTGCATCAAATACAGGCGAAACGAACGAGTTAACTTCAAATCCTTGCGAAACACATGATTTATTTTCAAATCAATGCGATGTAGAAGGTATAGCTTCAAATCCAAGCAAAACACATGATTTAGCTTCAAATCAATTCGATGTAGAAGGTTAGCTTCAAATCCATGCGAAACAAATGATTTAGCATCAGATACTTGCGATATAACTGATATAGCTTCAAATGCAGGGGAAACAAACGAGTTAGCATCAAATTCCATGCAAAACACATGATTTAGCTTCAAATCAACGCGATGTAGAAGGTTTAGCTTCAAATCCAAGCGAAACACATGATTTAGCTTCAAATCAATGCGATGTAGAAGGTTTAGCTTCAAATCCATGCGAAACAAATGATTTAGCTTCGAGCACTTGTGATATAAGTGATATAGCTGCAAATGCAGACGAATCAAACGGGGTAGCTTCAAAATCCATGCTATATATATCATTTAGCTTCAAATCGATATGATGTAGAAGGTATAGCTTCAAATCCAAGCGAAACACATGATTTAGCTTCAAAT
Organism: Megalopta genalis; assembly: GCF_051020955.1. Lineage (NCBI taxonomy): Eukaryota > Metazoa > Arthropoda > Insecta > Hymenoptera > Halictidae > Megalopta > Megalopta genalis. The sequence continues at coordinate 52,195 of NW_027477080.1, forward strand.
CAATGCGATGTAGAAGGTTTACCTGTAAATCCATGCGAGACAAATGATTTAGCTTCAAACACTTGCGATATAAGTGATATAGCATCAAATGCAGGCGAAACGAACGAGTTAGCTTCAAATCCATGCGAAACACATGATTTAGCTGCAAATCAAAGCGATGTAGAATGTTTAGCTTCAAATCTATGCGAAAAAAATTCTTTAGCTTCAGATACTAGCGATACAAGTGATATAGCTTCAAATGCAGACGAAACTAACGAGTTAGCTTCAAATCCATCCGAAACACATGATTAAGCTTCAAATCAATGCTATGTAGAAGGTTTAGCTTCAAATCCTTGCGACACAAATGATTTAGCTTCAGATACTTGCGATACAAGTGATATAGCTTCAAATGCAGACGGAAACAAACGAGTTAGCTTCATATCCAAGCGAAACACATGATTTAGCTTCAAATCAATGCGATGTAGAAGGATTAGCTTCAAATCCGAGCGAAAAAAATGATTTAACATCAGATAGTTGCGATATAAGTGATATAGTTTCAATTGCAGGGGAAGCAAACGAGTTAGCTTCAAATCCATGCGAATCACACGATTTAGCTTCAAATCAATGCGATTTAGAAGGTTTAACTTCAAATCGAGGCGAAACAAATTATTTACTTTGAAATGCCTGGCATATAAGTGATATAGCTTCAAATGCAGACGAAACAGACGAGTTAGCTTCAAATCCATGCGAAACACATGATTTAGCTGCAAATCAATGCGATGTAGAAGGTTTAGCTTCAAATCCATGCGAAACAAATGATTTACCTACAAACACTTGCGATATAAGTGATATAGCAGGAAATGCAGACGAATCAAACGGGGAAGCTCCAAAATGCATGCGATACATATCATTTAACTTCAAATCGATACGAAGTAGAAGGCTTAGCTTCAAATCCATGCGAAACAAATGATTTAGGTTGCGTTACTTGCGATACATTGATATTGATTCAAATGCAGGCGAAACTAACGAGTTAGCTTCAAATCCATGCGAAACAAATGATTTAGCATCAGATACTTGCGATATAACTGATATAGCTTCAAATGCAGGGGAAACAAACGAGTTAGCATAAAATCCATGCAAACCACATGATTTAGCTTCAAATCAATGCGATATAGAAGGTTTAGCTTCAAATCCATGCGAAACAAATGATTTAGCTGCAAACACTTGTGATAGATGTGATATAGCTGCAAATGCAGACGTATCAAACGGGATAGCTTCAAAATCCATGCGATTCATATCATTTAGCTTCAAATCGATACGATGTAGAAGGTTTAGCTTCAAATCCATGCGAAACAAATGAATTAGCTTTAAACACATGCGATATAAGTGATATAGCATCAAATGCAGACGAAACGAACGAGTTAGCTTCAAATCCATGCGAAACACATGATTTAGCTGTAAATCAATGCGATGTAGACGGTTTAGCTTCAAATCCATGCGAAACAAATGATTTAGCATCAGATACTTGTGATATAACTGATATAGCTTCAAATGCAGGGGAAACAAACGAGTTAGCAACAAATCCATGCAAAACACATGATTTAGCTTCAAATCAAAGCGATGTAGAAGGTATAGCTTGAAATCCAAGCGAAACACATGATTAAGCTTCAAATCAATGCGATGTAGAAGGTTTAGTATCAAATCCATGCGAAACAAATGATTTAGCTTCAAGCACTTGTGATATAAGTGATATAGCTGCAAATGCATACGAATCCAAAGGGGTAGCTTCAAAATCCATGCTATACATATCATTTAGCTTCAAATCGATACGATGTAGAAGGTTTAGCTTCAAATCCATGCGAAACAAATGATTTAGCTGCAAAATCAATGCGATGTAGAATGTTTAGTTTCAAAACCATGCGAAACAAATGATTTAGCATCAGATACTTACGGTATAACTGATATAGCTTCAAATGCAGGGGAAACGAAACGAGTTAGCATTAAATCCATGCAAAACACATGATTTATCTTCAAATCAATGCGATGTAGAAGGTATAGCTTCAAATCCAAGCGAAACACATGATTTAGCATTAGAAACTTGCGATATATCTGAAATAACTTCAAATGCAGGGGAAACAAACGAGTTAGCATCAAATCCATGAAAAACACATGATTTAGCTTCAAATCAAAGCGAAGTAGAAGGTATAGCTTCAAATCCAAGCGAAACACATGATTAAGCTTCAAATCAATGCGATGTTGAAGGTTTAGCTTCAAATCCATGCGAAACAAATGATTTAGCTTTAAACACTTGCGATATAAGTGATATAGCATCAAATGCAGGCGAAACGAACGAGTTAGCTTCAAATCCATGCGAAACACATGATTTAGCTGTAAATCAATGCGATGTAGACGGTGTAGCTTCAAATCCATGCGAAACAAATGATTTAGCATCAGATACTTGTGATATAACTGATATAGCTTCAAATGCAGGGGAAACAATCGAGTTAGCATAAAATCCATGCAAAACACATGATTTAGCTTCAAATCAATGCGATGTAGATGGTTTAGCTTCAAATCCATGCGAAACAAATGATTTAGCTTCAGATACTTGCGATATAACTGATATATCTTCAAATGCAGGGGAAACGAACGAGTTAGCATCAAATCCGCGCAAAACACATGATTTAGCTGCAAATCAATGCGATGTAGAATGTTAGCTTCAAATCCATGCGAATCAAATGATTTAGCATCAGATACTTGCGATATAACTGATATAGCTTGAAATGCAGGGGAAACAAACGAGTTAGCATCAAATCCATGCAAAACACATGATTTAGCTGCAAATCAATGCGATGTAAAAGGTGTAGCTTCAAATCCAAACGAAACACATGATTCAGCATCAGATACTTGCGATATAACTGAAATAGCTTCAAATGCAGGGGAAACAAACGAGTTAGCATCAAATCGATGCAAAACACATGATTTCGCTGCAAATCAATGCGATGTAGAATGATTAGCTTCAAATCCATGCGAAAAAAATGATTTAGCTTCAGATACTAGCGATACAAGTGACATAGCTTCAAATGCAGGGGAAACAAACGAGTTAGCATAAAATCCATGCAAACCACATGATTTTAGCTTCAAATCAATGCGATATAGAAGGTTTAGCTTCAAATCCATGCGAAACAAATGATTTAGCTGCAAACACTTGTGATAGAAGTGATATAGCTGCAAATGCAGACGTATCAAACGGGATAGCTTCAAAATCCATGCGATTCATATCATTTAGCTTCAAATCGATACGATGTAGAAGGTTTAGCTTCAAATCCATGCGAAACAAATGAATTAGCTTTAAACACATGCGATATAAGTGATATAGCATCAAATGCAGACGAAACGAACGAGTTAGCATAAAATCCATGCAAACCACATGACTTAGCTTCAAATCAATGCGATATAGAAGGTTTAGCTTCAAATCATGCGAAACAAATGATATAGCTGCAAACACTTGTGATAGAAGTGATGTAGCTGCAAATGCAGACGTATCAAACGGGATAGATTCAAAATCCATGCGATACATATCATTTAGCTTCAAATCGATACGATTGTAGAAGGTTTAGCTTCAAATCCATGCGAAACAAATGATTTAGCATCAGATACTTACGATATAACTGATATAGTTTCAAATGCAGGGGAAACAAACGAGTTAGCATCAAATCCATGCGAAACACATGATTTTGCTTCAAACACTTGGGATATAAGTGATATAGCTTCAAATGCAGACGAAATAAACGAGTTAGCTTCAAAGCCAACCGAATCACATGACTTAGCTTCAAATCAATGCGATTTGGAAGGATTAGCTTCAAATCCATGCGAAACAAATGATTTAGCATCAGATACTTGCGATATAACTGATATAGCTTCAAATGCAGGGGGAAACAAGCGAGTTAGCATCAAATCCATGCAAAACACATGATTTAGCTTCAAATCAATGCGATGTAAAAGGTTTAGCTTCAAATCCAAGCGAAACACATGATTAAGCTTCAAATCAATGCGATGTAGAAGGTGTAGCTTCAAATCCATGCGAAACAAACGAGTTAGCATCCAATCCATGCAAAACACATGATTTAGCTTCAAATCAAAGCGATGTAGGAGGTTTAGCTTCAAATCCATGCGAAACAAATGATTTAGCTTTAAACACTTGCGATATAAGTGATATAGCATCAAATGCAGACGAAACGAACGAGTTAGCTTCAAATCCATGCGAAACACATGATTTAGCTGTAAATCAATGCGATGTAGACGGTTTAGCTTCAAATCCATGCGAAACAAATGATTTAGCATCAGATACTTGTGATATAACTGATATAGCTTCAAATGCAGGGGAAACAATCGAGTTAGCATAAAATCCATGCAAAACACATGATTTAGCTTCAAATCAATGCGATGTAGAAGGTTTAGCTTCAAATCCATGCGAATGAATGATTTAGCTTCAGATACTTGCGATATAACTGATATAGCTTCAAATGCAGGGGAAACGAACGAGTTAGCATCAAATCCATACAAAACACATGATGTAGCTTCAAATCAATGCGATGTAGAAGGTTAGCTTCAAATCCATGCGAAACAAATGATTTAGCATCAGATACTTGCGATATAACTGATATAGCTTCAAATGCAGGGGAAACAAACGAGTTAGCAACAAATCCATGCAAAACACATGATTTAGCTTCAAATCAATGCGATGTAAAAGGTTTAGCTTCAAATCCAAGGCGAAACACATGATTAAGCTTCAAATCAATGCGATGTAGAAGGTGTAGCTGCAAATCCATGCGAAACACATGATTAAGCTTCAAATCAATGCGATGTAGAAGGTGTAGCTTCAAATCCATGCGAAACAAACGAGTTAGCATCCAATCCATGCAAAACACATGATTTAGCTTCAAATCAAGCGATGTAGAAGGTATAGCTTCAAATCCAAGCGAAACACATGATTAAGCTTCAAGCACTTGTGATATAAGTGATATAGCTGCAAATGCAGACGAATCCAAAGGGGTAGCTTCAAAATCCATGCTATACATATCATTTAGCTTCAAATCGATACGATGTAGAAGGTTTAGCTTCAAATCCATGCGAAACAAATGATTTAGCTGCAAATCAATGCGATGTAGAATGTTTAGTTTCAAACCATGCGAAACAAATGATTTAGCATCAGATACTTACGATATAAGTGATATAGCTTCAAATGCAGGGGAAACGAACGAGTTAGCATAAAATCCATGCAAAACACATGATTTATTTTCAAATCAATGCGATGTAGAAGGTATAGCTTCAAAATCCAAGCGAAACACATGATTTAGCATTAGAAACTTGCGATATATCTGAAATAACTTCAAATGCAGGGGAAGCAAACGAGTTAGCATCAAATCCATGAAAAACACATGATTTAGCTTCAAATCAAAGCGATGTAGAAGGTATAGCTTCAAATCCAAGCGAAACACATGATTAAGCTTCAAATCAATGCGATGTAGAAGGTTTAGCTTCAAATCCATGCGAAACAAATGATTTAGCTTCAAGCACTTGCGATATAAGTGATATAGCTGCAAATGCAGACGAATCGTACGGGGTAGCTTCAAAATCCATGCTACATATATCATTTATCTTCAAATCGATACGATGTTGAAGGTTTAGCTTCAAATCCATGCGAAACAAATGATTTAGCTTCAAACACTTGCGATATAAGTGATATAGCATCAAATGCAGGCGAAACGAACGAGGTTAGCTACAAATCCATGCGAAACACATGATTTAGCTGCAAATCAATGCGATGTAGAATGTTTAGTTTCAAAACCATGCGAAACAAATGATTTAGCATCAGATACTTACGATATAACTGATATAGTTTCAAATGCAGGGGAAACAAACGAGTTAGCATCAAATCCATGCGAAACACATGATTTTGCTTCAAACACTTGGGATATAAGTGAAATAGCTTCAAATGCAGACGAAATAAACGAGTTAACTTCAAATCCTTGCGAAACACATGATTTAGCTGCAAATCAATGCGATGTAGATGGTTTAGCTTCAAATCCATGCGAAACAAATGATTTAGCATCAGATACTTGCGATATAACTGATATAGCTTCAAATGCAGGGGAAACAAACGAGTTAGCATAAAATCCATGCAAACCACATGATTTAGCTTCAAATCAATGCGATATAGAAGGTTTAGCTTCAATTCCATGCGAAACAAATGATTTAGCTGCAAACGCTTGTGATAGAAGTGATGTAGCTGCAAATGCAGACGTATCAAACGGGATAGCTTCAAAATCCATGCGATACATATCATTTAGCTTCAAATCGATACGATGTAGAAGGTTTAGCTTCAAATCCATGCGAAACAAATGATTTAGCTTTAAACACATGCGATATAAGTGATATAGCATCAAATGCAGACGAAACGAACGAGTTAGCTTCAAATCCATGCGAAACACATGATTTAGCTGTAAATCAATGCGATGTAGACGGTTTAGCTTCAAATCCATGCGAAACAAATGATTTAGCTTTAAACACTTGCGATATAAGTGATATAGCATCAAATGCAGACGAAACGAACGAGTTAGCTTCAAATCCATACAAAACACATGATTTAGCTTCAAATCAATGCGATGTAGAAGGTTTAGCTTCAAATCCATGCGAAACAAATGATTTAGCTTCCAACACTTGTGATATAAGTGGAATAGCTGCAAATGCAGACGAATCAAACGGGATAGCTTCAAAATCCATGCGATACATATCATTTAGCTTCAAATCGATACGATGTAGAAGGTTTAGCTTCAAATCCATGCGAAACAAATGATTTAGCCTTAAACACTTGCGATATAAGTGATATAGCTTCAAATGCAGACGAAACTAACGAGTTAGTTTCAAATCCATGCGAAACACATGATTAAGCTTCAAATCAATGCTATGTAGAAGGTTTAGCTTCAAATCCATGCGTAACAAGTGATTTAGCATCAGATACTTGCGAAATAACTGATATAGCTTCAAATGCCGGGGAAACAAACGAGTTAGCATAAAATCCATGCAAAACACATGATTTAGCTTCAAATCAATGCGATGTAGAAGGTTTAGCTTCAAATCCATGCGAAACAAATGATTTAGCTTCAGATACTTGCGATATAACTGATATATCTTCAAATGCAGGGGAAACGAACGAGTTAGCATCAAATCCGCGCAAAACACATGATTAAGCTTCAAATCAATGCTATGTAGAAGGTTATGTCAAGGTAGCTTCAAGTCCATGCGAAACAAATGATTTAGTATCAGATACTTGCGATATAACTGAAATAGCTTCAAATGCAGGGGAAACAAACGAGTTAGCATCAAATCGATGCAAAACACATGATTTAGCTTCAAATCAAAGCGATGTAGAATGTTAGCTTCAAATCCATGCGAAACAAATGATTTAGCATCAGATACTTGCAATATAACTGATATAGCTTCAAATGCAGGGGAAACGAACGAGTTAGCATCAAATCCATGCAAAACACATGATTTAGCTTCAAATCAAAGCGATGTAGAAGGTATAGCTTCAAATCCATGCGAAACAAATGATTTAGCTTCAGATACTTGCGATATAACTGATATATCTTCAAATGCAGGGGAAACGAACGAGTTAGCATCAAATCCGCGCAAAACACATGATTTAGCTGCAAATCAATGCGATGTAGAATGTTAGATTCAAATCCATGCGAATCAAATGATTTAGAATCAGATACTTGCGATATAACTGATATAGCTTCAAATGCAGGGGAAACAAACGAGTTAGCATCAAATCCATGCAAAACACATGATTTAGCTGCAAATCAATGCGATGTAAAAGGTGTAGCTTCAAATCCAAACGAAACACATGATTTAGCATCAGATACTTGCGATATAACTGAAATAGCTTCAAATGCAGGGGAAACAAACGAGTTAGCATCAAATCGATGCAAAACACATGATTTAGCTTCAAATCAAAGCGATGTAGAAGGTATAGCTTCAAATCCAATCGAAACACATGATTAAGCTTCAAATCAATGCGATGTAGAAGGTTTAGCTTCAAATCCATGCGAAACAAATGATTTAGCTTCAAGCACTTGTGATATAAGTGATATAGCTGCAAATGCAGACGAATCAAACGGGATAGCTTCAAAATCCATGCGATACATATCATTTAGCTTCAAATCGATACGATGTAGAAGGATTAGCTTCAAATCCAAGCGAAACAAATGATTAAGCTTCAAATCAATGCGATGTAGAAGGTACAGCTTCAAATCCAAGCGAAACACATGATTAAGCTTCAAATCAATGCGATGTAGAAGGTTTAGCTTCAAATCCATGCGAAACAAATGATATAGCTTCGAGCTCTTGCGATATAAGTGATATAGCATCAAATGCAGGCGAAACGAACGAGTTAGCATCAAATCCATGCAAAACACATGATTTAGCTTCAAATCAATTCGATGTAGAAGGTTAGCTTCAAATCCATGCGAAACAAATGATTTAGCATCAGATACTTGCGATATAACTGATATAGCTTCAAATGCAGGGGAAACAAACGAGTTAGCATCAAATCCATGCAAAACACATGATTTAGCTGCAAATCAATGCGATGTAAAAGGTTTAGCTTCAAATCCAAGCGAAACACATGATTTAGCATCAGATACTTGCGATATAACTGAAATAGCTTAAAATGCAGGGGAAACAAACGAGTTAGCATCAAATCCATGCAAAACACATGATTTAGCTTCAAATCAAAGCGATGTAGAAGGTATAGCTTCAAATCCAAGCGAAACACATGATTAAGCTTCAAATCAATGCGATGTAGAAGGTTTAGCTTCAAATCCATGCGAAACAAATGATATAGCTTCGAGCACTTGCGATATAAGTGATATAGCATCAAATGCAGGCGAAACGAACGAGTTAGCTTCCAATCCATGCAAAACACATGATTTATCATCAAATCAATGCGTAGAAGGTTTAGCTTCAAATCCAAGCGAAACACATGATTTAGCATTAGATACTTGCGATATAACTGAAATAGCTTCAAATGCAGGGGAAACAAACGAGTTAGCATCAAATCCATGCAAAACACATGATTTAGCTTCAAATCAAAGCGATGTAGAAGGCATAGCTTCAAATCCAAGCGAAACACATGATTAAGCTTCAAATCAGTGCGATGTAGAAGGTTTAGCTTCAAATCAATGCGATGTAGAAGGTTTAGCTTCAAATCCATGCGAAACAAATGATTTAGCTTCAAGCACTTGTGATATAAGTGATATAGCTGCAAACGCAGACGAATTAAACGGGGTAGCTTCAAAATCCATGCTATACATATCATTTAGCTTCAAATCGATACGATGTAGAAGGTTTAGCTTCAAACCCATGCGAAACAAATGATTTAGCTTCAAACACTTGCGATATAAGTGATATAGCATCAAATGCAGGCGAAACGAACGAGTTAGCTTCAAATCCATGCGAAACACATGATTTAGCTGCAAATCAAAGCGATGTAGAATGTTTAGCTTCAAATCCATGCGAAAAAAATTCTTTAGCTTCAGATACTAGCGATACAAGTGATATAGCTTCAAATGCAGACGAAACTAACGAGTTAGCTTCAAATCCATCCGAAACACATGATTAAGCTTCAAATCAATGCTATGTAGATGGTTTAGCTTCAAATCCTTGCGACACAAATGATTTAGCTTCAGATACTTGCGATACAAGTGATGTAGCTTCAAATGCAGACGGAAACAAACGAGTTAGCTTCATATCCAAGCGAAACACATGATTTAGCTTCAAATCAATGCGATGTAGAAGGTTTAGCTTCAAATCCATGCGAAAAAAATGATTTAACATCAGATAGTTGCGATATAAGTGATATAGTTTCAATTGCAGGGGAAGCAAACGAGTTAGCTTCAAATCCATGCGAAACACATGATTAAGCTACAAATCAATGCGATGTAGAAGGTGTAGCTTCAAATCCATGCGAATCAAACGAGTTAGCATCCAATCCATGCAAAACACATGATTTAGCTTCAAATCAAAGCGATGTAGAAGGTTTAGCTTCAAATCCATGCGAAACAAGTGATTTAGCTTTAAACACTTGCGATATAAGTGATATAGCATCAAATGCAGACGAAACGAACGAGTTAGCTTCAAATCCATGCGAAACACATGATTTAGCTGTAAATCAATGCGATGTAGACGGTTTAGCTTCAAATCCATGCGAAACAAATGATTGAGCTTCAGATACTTGCGATATAACTGATATGGCTTCAAATGCAGGGGAAACGAACGAGTTAGCATCAAATCCACGCAAAACACATGATTTAGCTTCAAATCAATGCGATGTAAAAGGTTTAGCTTCAAATCCAAGCGAAACACATGATTAAGCTTCAAATCAATGCGATGTAGAAGGTGTAGCTTCAAATCCATGCGAATCAAACGAGTTAGCATCCAATCCATGCAAAACACATGATTTAGCTTCAAATCAAAGCGATGTAGAAGGTTTAGCTTCAAATCCATGCGAAACAAATGATTTAGCTTTAAACACTTGCGATATAAGTGATATAGCATCAAATGCAGACGAAACGAACGAGTTAGCTTCAAATCCATGCGAAACACATGATTTAGCTTCCAGTCAATGCGAAGTAGAAAGCTTAGCTTCAAATCCATGCGTAACAAATGATTTAGCTTCAAATACTTGCGATATAAATGATATAGCTACAAATGCAGGCGAAACGAACGAGTTAGCTTCAAATCAATGCGAATGACATGATTTAGCTGCAAATCGATGCGATGTAGAAGGATTACCTTCAAATCCATGCGAAACAAATGATTTAGCATCAGATACTTGCGATATAAGTGATATAGCTTCAAATGCAGTCGAAACAAACGAGTTAGCTTCAAATCCATGCAAAACACATGATTAAGCTTCAAATCAAGGCTATGTAGAAGGTTTAGCTTCAAATCCATGCGAAACAAATGATTAAGGTTCAGATACTTGCGATATAAGTGATATAGCTTCAAATGCAGGCGAAACTAACGAGTTACCTTCAAATCCATGCGAAACACATCATTTATCTTCAAATCAATGCGATGTAGAAGGTTTAGCTTCAAATCCAAGCGAAACAAATGATTTAGCTTCAGATATTTGCGATATAAGTGATATAGCATCAAATGCAGGCGAAACGAACGAGTTAGCATGAAATCCAAGCCAAACACATGATTTATCTACAAAGCAATGCGATGTAGAAGGTTTAGCTTCAAATCCAAGCGAAACACATGATTTAACTTCAAATCAATGCGATGTAGAAGGTTTAGCGTCAAACCCATGCGAAACAAATGATTCAGGATCAAACACTTGGGATATAAGTGATATAGCTTCAAATGCAGACGAATCAAACGAGTTAGCTTCAAAATCCATGCAATTCACATCATTTAGCTTTCAATCCATGCGAAATAGAAGGCTTAGCTTCAAATCCATGCAAGACAAATGTTTCAGCTTCAAATCAATACGATGTAGAAGGTTTAGCTTCAGATCCATGCGAAACAAATGATTTAGGTTCAGATGCTTGCGATATAACTGATATAGATTCAAATGCAGGGGAAACAAACGAGTTAGCATCAAATCCATGCAAAACACATGATTAAGATGCAAATCAATCCGATGGAAAAGGTTTAGCTTCAAATCCAAGCGAAACACATGATTTAGCGTCTGATACTTGCGATATAACTGAAATAGCTTCAAATACAGGGGAAACAAACGAGTTAGCATCAAATCCATGCAAAACAAATGATTTAGCTTCAAATCAAAGCGATGTAGAAGGTATAGCTTCAAATCCAAGCGAAACACATGATTTAGCTTCAAATCAATACGATGTAGAAGGTTTAGCTTCAAATCCATGCGAAACAAATGATTTAGGTTCAGATGCTTGCGATATAAGTGAAGTAGCATCAAATGCAGACGAATCAAACGAGTTAACTTCAAAATCCATGCGGTACACATCATTTAGCTTTAAATCCATGCGAAGTAGAAGGCTTAGCTTCAAATCCATGCGAAACAAATGATTTATCATCAGATACTTGCGATATAACTGACATAACTTCAAATGCAGGGGAAACAAACGAGTTAGCATCAAATCCATGCAAAACACATGATTTAGCTGCAAATCAATGCGATGTAGAAGGTTTAGCTTCAAATCCATGCGAAACAAATGATTTAGCTTCAAACACTTGTGATATAAGTGATATAGCTGCAAATGCAGACGAATCAAACAGGGTAGCTTCAAAATCCAAGCGAAACACATGATTTAGCTTCAAATCAATGCGATGTAGAAGGTTTAGCTTCAAATCCATGCGAAACAAATGATTTAGCTTCAAACACTTGTGATATAAGTGATATAGCTGCAAATGCAGACGAATCAAACAGGGTAGCTTCAAAATCCATGCGATACATATCATTTAGCTTCAAATCGATACGATGTGGAAGGTTTAGCTTCAAATCCATGCGAAACAAATGATTTAGCATCAGATACTTGCGATATAACTGATATACCTTCAAATGCAGGGGAAACAAACGAGTTAGCATAAAATCCATGCAAAACACATGGTTTAACTTCAAATCAAAGCGATGTAGAAGGTATAGCTTTAAGTCGAAGCGAAATACATGATTTAGCTTCAAATCAATGCGATGTAGAAGGTTTAGCTTCAAATCCATGCGACACAAATGATTTAGCTTCAAACACTTGTGATATAAGTGATACAGCTGCAAATGCAGAAAAATCAAACGGGGTAGCTTCAAAATGCAGGCGATACATATCATTTAGCTTCAAATCGATACGATTTGGAAGGTTTAGCTTCAAATCCATGCGAAACAAATGATTTAGCATCAGATACTTGCGATATAACTAATATAGCTTCAAATGCAGACCAAGCAAACGAGTTAGCTTCAAATACAAGCGAAACACATGATTTAGCTTCAAATCAATGCGATGTAGAAGGTATAGCTTCAAATCCATGCGAAACAAATGAATTCGCTTCAAACACTTGGTATAAAAGTGATATAGCTTCAAATGCAGACGAAACAAACGAGTTAGCTTCAAGTACAAGCGAAACAAATGATTTAGCTTCAAATCAATGCTACGTAGAAGGTTTAGCTTCAAAACCATGCGACACAAATATTTCAGCTTCAGATACTTGTGATATAATTGATACAGTTTCAAATGCAGGCGAAACAAACGAGTTAGCTTCAAATCCAAGCGAAACACATGATTTAGTTTCAAATCAATGCGATGTAGAAAGTTTAGCTTCAAATCCATGCGGAACAAATTATTTAGCTTCAAATCAATGCGATGTAGAAGGTTTAGCTTCAAATCCATGCGAAACAAATGATTTAGCTTCAAACGCTTGTGATATAAGTGATATAGCTGCAAATGCAGACGTATCAAACAGGGTAGCTTCAAAATCCATGCGATACATATCATTTAGCTTCAAATCGATACGATGTGGAAGGTTTAGCTTCAAATCCATGCGAAACAAATAATTTAGCATCAGATACTTGCGATATAACTGATATACCTTCAAATGCAGGGGAAACAAACGAGTTAGCATAAAATCCATGCAAAACACATGATTTAGCTTCAAATCAATGCGATATAGGAGGTTTAGCTTCAAATCCATGCGAAACAAATGATTTAGCCTCACATACTTGCGATAATATGAAATAGCTTCAAATGCAGGGGAGACAAACGAGTTAGCATCAAATCCATGCAAAACACATGATTTAACTTCAAATCAAAGCGATGTAGAAGGTATAGCTTCAAGTCCAAGCGAAATACATGATTTAGCTTCAAATCAATGCGATGTAGAAGGTTTAGCTTCAAATCCATGCGACACAAATGATTTAGCTTCAAACACTTGTGATATAAGTGATATAGCATGAAATGCAGGCGAAACGAACGAGTGATTTTCAAATCCATGCGATACATATCATCTAGCTTCAAATCGATACGATGTAGAAGGTTTAGCTACAAATCCATGCGAAACAAATGATTTAGCATCAAACACTTGGGGTATAGGTGATATAGCTTCAAATGCAGACGAATCAAACGAGTTAGCATCAAAATCCATGCGATACACATCATTTATCTTTAAATCTATGCGAAATAGAAGATTTAGATTCAAATCCACGCAAAACAAATGATTCAGCTTCAAATCAATACGATGTAGAAGGTTTAGCTTCAAATCCATGCGAAACAAATGATTTAGGTTCAGATGCTTGCGATATAAGTGATGTAGCATCAAATGCAGACGAATCAAACGAGTTCGCTTCAAAATCCATGCGGTACACATCATTTAGCTTTAAATCCATGCGAAGTAGAAGGCTTAGCTTCAAATCCATGCGAAACAAATGATTTATCATCAGATACTTGCGATATAACTGACATAACTTCAAATGCAGGGGAAACAAACGAGTTAGTATCAAATCCATGCAAAACACGTGATTTAGTTTCAAATCAATGCGATGTAGAAGGTTTAACTTCAAATCCAAGCAAAACACATGATTTAGCTTCAAATCAATGCGATGTAGAAGGTTTAGATTCAAATCCATGCGAAACAAATGATTTAGCTTCAAACACTTGTGATATAAGTGATATAGCTGCAAATGCAGACAAGTCAAACGGGATAGCTTCAAAATCCATGCGATACATATCATTTAGCTCCAAATCGATACGATGTGGAAGGTTTAGCTTCAAATCCATGCGAAACGAATGATTTAGCATCAGATACTTGCGATATAACTGATATACCTTCAAATGCAGGGGAAACAAACGAGTTAGCATAAAATCCATGCAAAACACATGATTTAGATTCAAATCAATGCGATGTAAAAGGTTTAGATTCAAATCCAAGCGAATCACATGATTTAGCTTCACATCAATGCGATGTAGAAGGATTAGCTTCAAATCCATGCGAAACAAATGAATTCGCTTCAAACACTTGGTATAAAAGTGATATAGCTTCAAATGCAGACGAAACAAACGAGTTAGCTTCAAGTACAAGCGAAACACATGATTTAGCTTCAAATCAATTCTACGTAGAAGGTTTAGCTTCAAAACCATGCGACACAAATGTTTCAGCTTCAGATACTTGTGATATAAGTGATATAGCTTCAAATGCAGACTATACAGACGAGTTAGCTTCATATCCGAGCGAAACACATGATTTAGCTCCAAATCAATGCGATGTAGAAGGTTTAGCTTCAAATCCATGCGAAACAAATAATTTAGCATCAGATACTTGCGATATAACTGATATACCTTCAAATGCAGGGGAAACAAACGAGTTAGCATAAAATCCATGCAAAACACATGATTTAGCTTCAAATCAATGCGAAGTAGAAGGCTTGGCTTCAAATCCATGCGAAACAAATGGTTTGGCTTCAAATACTTGCGATATACATGAATCAGCTTTAACTGCATGCGAAACAAACGAGTTAGCATCAAATCCATGCAAAACACATGATTTAGATTCAAATCAAAGCGATGTAGAAGGTATAGCTTCAAATCCCACCGAAATACATGATTTAGCTGCAAATCAATACGATGTAGAAGGTTTAGCTTCAAATCCAAGCTAATCACATGATTTAGCTTCAAATCAATGCGATGTAGAAGGTGTAGCTTCAAATCCGTGCGAAACAAATGATTGAGCTTCAAACACTTGCGATATAAGTGATATAGCATGAAATGCAGGCGAAACGAACGAGTGATTTTCAAATCCATGCGATACATATCATCTAGCTTCAAATCGATACGATGTAGAAGGTTTAGCTACAAATCCATGCGAAACAAATGATTTAGCATCAAACACTTGGGGTATAGGTGATATAGCTTCAAATGCAGACGAATCAAACGAGTTAGCATCAAAATCCATGCGATACACATCATATATCTTTAAATCTATGCGAAATAGAAGATTTAGATTCAAATCCACGCAAAACAAATGATTCAGCTTCAAATCAATACGATGTAGAAGGTTTAGCTTCAAATCCATGCGAAACAAATGATTTAGGTTCAGATGCTTGCGATATAAGTGATGTAGCATCAAATGCAGACGAATCAAACGAGTTCGCTTCAAAATCCATGCGGTACACATCATTTAGCTTTAAATCCATGCGAAGTAGAAGGCTTAGCTTCAAATCCATGCGAAACAAATGATTTATCATCAGATACTTGCGATATAACTGACATAACTTCAAATGCAGGGGAAACAAACGAGTTAGTATCAAATCCATGCAAAACACATGATTTAGTTTCAAATCAATGCGATGTAGAAGGTTTAACTTCAAATCCAAGCAAAACACATGATTTAGCTTCAAATCAATGCGATGTAGAAGGTTTAGATTCAAATCCATGCGAAACAAATGATTTAGCTTCAAACACTTGTGATATAAGTGATATAGCTGCAAATGCAGACAAATCAAACGGGATAGCTTCAAAATCCATGCGATACATATCATTTAGCTCCAAATCGATACGATGTGGAAGGTTTAGCTTCAAATCCATGCGAAACAAATGATTTAGCATCAGATACTTGCGATATAACTGATATACCTTCAAATGCAGGGGAAACAAACGAGTTAGCATAAAATCCATGCAAAACACATGATTTAGATTCAAATCAATGCGATGTAAAAGGTTTAGATTCAAATCCAAGCGAATCACATGATTTAGCTTCACATCAATGCGATGTAGAAGGATTAGCTTCAAATCCATGCGAAACAAATGAATTCGCTTCAAACACTTGGTACAAAAGTGATATAGCTTCAAATGCAGACGAAACAAACGAGTTAGCTTCAAGTACAAGCGAAACACATGATTTAGCTTCAAATCAATTCTACGTAGAAGGTTTAGCTTCAAAACCATGCGACACAAATGTTTCAGCTTCAGATACTTGTGATATAAGTGATATAGCTTCAAATGCAGACTAAACAGACGAGTTAGCTTCATATCCGAGCGAAACACACGATTTAGCTCCAAATCAATGCGATGTAGAAGGTTTAGCTTCAAATCCATGCGAAACAAATAATTTAGCATCAGATACTTGCGATATAACTGATATACCTTCAAATGCAGGGGAAACAAACGAGTTAGCATAAAATCCATGCAAAACACATGATTTAGCTTCAAATCAATGCGAAGTAGAAGGCTTGGCTTCAAATCCATGCGAAACAAATGGTTTGGCTTCAAATACTTGCGATATACATGAATCAGCTTTAACTGCATGCGAAACAAACGAGTTAGCATCAAATCCATGCAAAACACATGATTTAGATTCAAATCAAAGCGATGTAGAAGGTATAGCTTCAAATCCCACCGAAATACATGATTTAGCTGCAAATCAATACGATGTAGAAGGTTTAGCTTCAAATCCAAGCGAATCACATGATTTAGCTTCAAATCAATGCGATGTAGAAGGTGTAGCTTCAAATCCGTGCGAAACAAATGATTGAGCTTCAAACACTTGTGATATAAGTGATACAGCTGCAAATGCAGAAAAATCAAACGGGGTAGCTTCAAAATGCAGGCGATACATATCATTTAGCTTCAAATCGATACGATTTGGAAGGTTTAGCTTCAAATCCATGCGAAACAAATGATTTAGCATCAGATACTTGCGATATAACTGATATAGCTTCAAATGCAGACCAAGCAAACGAGTTAGCTTCAAATACAAGCGAAACACATGATTTAGCTTCAAATCAATGCGATGTAGAAGGTTTAGCTTCAAATCCATGCGAAACAAATGAATTCGCTTCAAACACTTGGTATAAAAGTGATATAGCTTCAAATGCAGACGAAACAAACGAGTTAGCTTCAAGTACAAGCGAAACACATGATTAAGCATCAAATCAATGCTACGTAGAAGGTTTAGCTTCAAAACCATGCGACACAAATGTTTCAGCTTCAGATACTTGTGATATAAGTGATGTAGCTTCAAATGCAGACTAAACAGAAGAGTTAGCTTCATATCCGAGCGAAACACATGATTTAGCTCCAAATCAATGCGATGTAGAAGGTTTAGCTTCAAATCCATGCGAAACAAATGATTTAGCATCAAACACTTGGGATTTGGATGATATAGCTTCAAATGCAGACGAAACAAACGAGTTAGCTTCAACTCTATGCGAAACAAATGATTTAGCTTCCAGTCAATGCGAAGTAGAAAGCTTAGCTTCAAATCCATGCGGAACAAATGATTTAGCTTCAAATACTTGCGATATAAATGATATAGCTACAAATGCAGGCGAAACGAACGAGTTAGATTCAAATCAATGCGAATGACATGATTTAGCTGCAAATCGATGCGATGTAGAAGGATTACCTTCAAATCCATGCGAAACAAATGATTTAGCATCAGATACTTGCGATATAAGTGATATAGCTTCAAATGCAGTCGAAACAAACGAGTTAGCTTCAAATCCATGCAAAACACATGATTAAGCTTCAAATCAAGGCTATGTAGAAGGTTTAGCTTCAAATCCATGCGAAACAAATGATTAAGGTTCAGATACTTGCGATATAAGTGATATAGCTTCAAATGCAGGCGAAACTAACGAGTTACCTTCAAATCCATGCGAAACACATCATTTATCTTCAAATCAATGCGATGTAGAAGGTTTATCTTCAAATTCAAGCGAAACAAATGATTTAGCTTCAGATATTTGCGATATAAGTGATGTAGCATGAAATGCAGACGAATCTAACGAGTTAGCTTCAAAATCCATGCGGTACACATCATTTAGCTTTAAATCCATGCGAAGTAGAAGGTTTAGCTACAAATCCATGCGAAACAAATGATTTAGCATCAAACACTTGGGGTATAGGTGATATAGCTGCAAATGCAGACGAATCAAACGAGTTAGCTTCAAAATCCATGCGATACACATCATTTAACTTTAAATCTATGCGAAATAGAAGGCTTAGATTCAAATCCATGCGAAACAAATGATTAGGGTTCAGATACTTGCGATATAAGTGATTTAGCTTCAAATGCAGGCGAAACAAACGAAGTAGCTTCGAATACAAACGAAACAAATGATTCAGCATCAAATCAATACGATGTACAAGGTTTAGCTTCGAATCCATGCGAAACAAATGATTTAGGTTCAGATGCTTGCTATATAAGTGATGTAGCATCAAATGCAGACGAATCAAACGAGTTAGCTTCAAAATCCATGCGGTACACATCATTTAGCTTTAAATCCATGCGAAGTAGAAGGCTTAGCTACAAATTCATGCGAAACAAATGATTTAGGTTCAGATACTTACGATATAAGTGATATAGCTTCAAATGCAGGAGAAACAAACGAGTTAGCATCAATTCCATGCAAAAAACATGATTTAGTTTCAAATCAATGCGACGTAGACGGTTTAGCTTCAAATCCAAGCGAAACACATGATTTAGCTTCAAATCAATGCGATGTAGAAGGTTTAGCTTCAAATCCATGCGAAACAAATGATTTAGCTTCAAACACTTGTGATATAAGTGATATAGCTGCAAATGCAGACGAATCAAACAGGGTAGCTTCAAAATCCATGCGATACATATCATTTAGCTTCAAATCGATACGATGTGGAAGGTTTAGCTTCAAATCGATACGATGTGGAAGGTTTAGCTTCAAATCCATGCGAAACAAATGATTTAGCATCAGATACTTGCGATATAACTGATATACCTTCAAATGCAGGGGAAACAAACGAGTTAGCATAAAATCCATGCAAAACACATGATGTAGCTTCAAATCAATGCGATATAGGAGGTTTAGCTTCAAATCCATGCGAAACAAATGATTTAGCCTCAGATACTTGCGATATATATGAAATAGCTTCAAATGCAGGAGAAACAAACGAGTTAGCATCAATTCCATGCAAAAAACATGATTTAGTTTCAAATCAATGCGACGTAGACGGTTTAGCTTCAAATCCAAGCGAAACACATGATTTAGCTTCAAATCAATGCGATGTAGAAGGTTTAGCTTCAAATCCATGCGAAACAAATGATTTAGCTTCAAACACTTGTGATATAAGTGATATAGCATGAAATGCAGGCGAAACGAACGAGTGATTTTCAAATCCATGCGATACATATCATTTAGCTTCAAATCGATACGATGTAGAAGGTTTAGCTACAAATCCATGCGAAAAAAATGATTTAGCATCAAACACTTGGGGTATAGGTGATATAGCTTCAAATGCAGACGAATCAAACGAGTTAGCTTCAAAATCCATGCGATACACATCATTTATCTTTAAATCTATGCGAAATAGAAGGCTTAGATTCAAATCCATGCGAAACAAATGATTAGGGTTCAGATACTTGCGATATAAGTGATATAGCTTCAAATGCAGACGAAACTAACGAGTTAGCTCCACATCCATGCCAAACACATGATTTAGCTTCAAATCAATGCGATGTAGAAGGATTAGCTTCGAATCCATGCGAAACAAATGATTTAGCTTCAAACACTTGGTATATAAGTGATATAGCTTCAAATGCAGACGATGCAAACGCCTTAACTTCCAATCCAAGCGAATCACATGATTTAGCTTCAAATCAATGCGATGTAGAAAGTTTAGCTTCAAATCCATGCGGAACAAATTATTTAGCTTCAAATCAATGCGATGTAGAAGGTTTAGCTTCAAATCCATGCGAAACAAATGATTTAGCTTCAAACACTTGTGATATAAGTGATATAGCTGCAAATTCAGACGTATCAAACAGGGTAGCTTCAAAATCCATGCGATACATATCATTTAGCTTCAAATCGATACGATGTGGAAGGTTTAGCTTCAAATCCATGCGAAACAAATAATTTAGCATCAGATACTTGCGATATAACTGATATACCTTCAAATGCAGGGGAAACAAACGAGTTAGCATAAAATCCATGCAAAACACATGATTTAGCTTCAAATCAATGCGATATATGAGGTTTAGCTTCAAATCCATGCGAAACAAATGATTTAGCCTCAGATACTTGCGATAATATGAAATAGCTTCAAATGCAGGGGAGACAAACGAGTTAGCATCAAATCCATGCAAAACACATGATTTAACTTCAAATCAATGCGATGTAGAAGGTATAGCTTCAAGTCCAAGCGAAATACATGATTTAGCTTCAAATCAATGCGATGTAGAAGGATTAGCTTCAAATCCATGCGACACAAATGATTTAGCTTCAAACACTTGTGATATAAGTGATATAGCATGAAATGCAGGCGAAACGAACGAGTGATTTTCAAATCCATGCGATACATATCATCTAGCTTCAAATCGATACGATGTAGAAGGTTTAGCTACAAATCCATGCGAAACAAATGATTTAGCATCAAACACTTGGGGTATAGGTGATATAGCTTCAAATGCAGACGAATCAAACGAGTTAGCTTCAAAATCCATGCGATTCACATCATTTATCTTTAAATCTATGCGAAATAGAAGATTTAGATTCAAATCCACGCAAAACAAATGATTCAGCTTCAAATCAATACGATGTAGAAGGTTTAGCTTCAAATCCATGCGAAACAAATGATTTAGGTTCAGATGCTTGCGATATAAGTGATGTAGAATCAAATGCAGACGAATCAAACGAGTTAGCTTCAAAATCCATGCGGTACACATCATTTAGCTTTAAATCCATGCGAAGTAGAAGGCTTAGCTTCAAATCCATGCGAAACAAATGATTTATCATCAGATACTTGCGATATAACTGACATAACTTCAAATGCAGGGGAAACAAACGAGTTAGTATCAAATCCATGCAAAACACATGATTTAGTTTCAAATCAATGCGATGTAGAAGGTTTAACTTCAAATCCAAGCAAAACACATGATTTAGCTTCAAATCAATGCGATGTAGAAGGTTTAGATTCAAATCCATGCGAAACAAATGATTTAGCTTCAAACACTTGTGATATAAGTGATATAGCTGCAAATGCAGACAAATCAAACGGGATAGCTTCAAAATCCATGCGATACGCATCATTTATCTTTAAATCTATGCGAAATAGAAGGCTTAGATTCAAATCCATGCGAAACAAATGATTAGGGTTCACATACTTGCGATATAAGCGATATAGCTTCAAATGCAGGCGAAACAAACGAAGTAGCTTCAAATCCAAACGAAACACATGCTTTAGCTTCAAATCAACGCGAAGTAGAAGGCTTAGCTTCAAATCCATGCAAAACAAATGATTCAGCTTCAAATCAATACGATGTAGAAGGTTTAGCTTCAAATCCATGCGAAACAAATGATTTAGGTTCAGATGCTTCGATATAAGTGATGTAGCATCAAATGCAGACGAATCAAACGAGTTAGCTTCAAAATCCATGCGGTACACATCATTTAGCTTTAAATCCATGCGAAGTAGAAGGCTTAGCTACAAATTCATGCGAAACAAATGATTTAGCTTCAGATACTTGCGATATAAGTGATATAGCTTCAAATGCAGGAGACACAAACGAGTTAGCATCAATTCCATGCAAAAAACATGATTTAGTTTCAAACCAATGCGACGTAGACGGTTTAGCTACAAATCCATGCGAAACAAATGATTTAGGTTCAGATGCTTGCGATATAAGTGATGTAGCATCAAATGCAGACGACTCAAACGAGTTAGCTTAAAAATCCATGCGGTACACATCATTTAGCTTTAAATCCACGTGAAGTAGAAGGCTCAGCTTCAAATCCAAGCTAAACACATGATTTAGCTTCAAATCAATACGATGTAGAAGGTTTAGCTTCAAATCAATGCGATATAGGAGGTTTAGCTTCAAATCCATGCGAAACAAATGATTTAGCCTCAGATACTTGCGATATATATGAAATAGATACAAATGCAGGGGAGACACACGAGTTAGCATCAAATCCATGCAAAACACATGATTTAACTTCAAATCAAAGCGATGTAGAAGGTATAGCTTCAAGTCCAAGCGAAATACATGATTTAGCTTCAAATCAATGCGATGTAGAAGGTTTAGCTTCAAATCCATGCGACACAAATGATTTAGCTTCAAACACTTGTGATATAAGTGTTATACCATCAAATGCAGGCGAAACAAACGAGTTAGCATCAAATCCATGCAAAACACATGATTTAGCTGCAAATCAAAGCGATGTAAAAGGTTTAGATTTAAATCCAAGCGAATCACATGATTTAGCTTCAAATCAATGCGATGTAGAAGGTTTAGCTTCAAATCCATGCGATACAAATGATTTAGCTTCAAACACTTGTGATATAAGTGATATAGCTGCAAATGCAGACGAATCAAACAGGGTAGCTTCAAAATCCATGCGATACATATCATTTAGCTTCAAATCGATACGATGTAGAAGGTTTAGCTACAAATCCATGCGAAACAAATGATTTAGCATCAAACACTTGGGGTATAGGTGATATAGCTTCAAATGCAGACGAATCAAACGAGTTAGCTTCAAAATCCATGCGATACACATCATTTATCTTTAAATCTATGCGAAATAGAAGATTTAGATTCAAATCCATGCAAAACAAATGATTCAGCTTCAAATCAATACGATGTAGAAGGTTTAGCTTCAAATCCATGCGAAACAAATGATTTAGGTTCAGATGCTTGCGATATAAGTGATGTAGCATCAAATGCAGACGAATCAAACGAGTTAGCTTCAAAATCCATGCGGTACACATCATTTAGCTTGAAATCCATGCGAAGTAGAAGGCTTAGCTTCAAATCCATGCGAAACAAATGATTTATCATCAGATACTTGCGATATAACTGACATAACTTCAAATGCAGGGGAAACAAACGAGTTAGTATCAAATCCATGCAAAACACATGATTTAGTTTCAAATCAATGCGATGTAGAAGGTTTAACTTCAAATCCAAGCAAAACACATGATTTAGCTTCAAATCAATGCGATGTAGAAGGTTTAGATTCAAATCCATGCGTAACAAATGATTTAGCTTCAAACACTTGTGATATAAGTGATATAGCTGCAAATGCAGACAAATCAAACGGGATAGCTTCAAAATCCATGCGATACATATCATTTAGCTCCAAATCAATACTATGTAGAAGGTTTAGCTTCAAATCCATGCGAAACAAATGATTTAGCTCCAAATACTTGCGATATATATAATACAGCTTCAAATGCAGGCGAAACAAACGAGTAAGATTCAAATCCAAGCGAAGCACGTGATATAGCTTCAAATCAATGCGATGTAGAAGGTTTAGCTTCAAATCCGCGCGAAACAAATGGTTTAGCTTCAAATACTTGCGATATAAGTGATATAGCTTCAAATCAATGCGATGTAGAAGGTTTAGCTTCAAATCCATGCGAAACACATGATTTAGCTTCAAATCCATGCAAAACACATGATTTAGCTTTAAATGAATGCGAAGTAGAAGGCTTATCTTCAAATCCATGCGAAACAAATCATTCAGCTTCAGAAACTTGCGATATAAGTGATATAATTTCAAATGCAGACGAAACAAACGTGCTAGCTTCACCTCCATACGAAACACAGTATTTAGCTTCAAAACAATGCGATGTGGAAGGTTTAGCTTCAAACCAATGCTATGTGCACGATTTAGCTTCAAACCAATGCGATTTGTAAGGTTTAGCTTCAAATCCATGCGACTCAAATGACTTGCATCAGATACTTGCGATATAAGTGATATAGCTTCAAATGCAGGCGAAACAAACGAAGTAGCTTCAAATCCAAACGAAACACATGCTTTAGCTTCAAATCAATGCGAAGTAGATGGCTTAGCTTCAAATCCATGCAAAACAAATGATTCAGCTTCAAATCAATACGATGTAGAAGGTTTAGCTTCAAATCCATGCGAAACAAATGATTTAGCATCAGATACTTGCGATATAACTGATATAGCTTCAAATGCAGTTGAATCAAACGAGTTAGCATAAAATCCATGCAAAACACATGATTTAGCTTCTAATCAATGCGATATAGGAGGTTTAGCTTCAAATCCATGCGAAACAAATGATTTAGCCTCAGATACTTGCAATATATATGAAATAGCTTCAAATGCAGAGGAGACAAGCGAGTTAGAATCAAATCCATGCAAAACACATGATTTAGCTACAAATCAAAGCGATGTAGAAGGTATAGCTTCAAATCCAAGCGAAACACATGATTTAGCTTCAAATCAATGCGATGTAGAAGGTTTAGCTTCAAATCCATGCGAAACAAATGATTTACCTTCAAACACTTGTGATATAAGTGATATAGCTGCAAATGCAGACGAATCAAACGGGATAGCTTCAAAATGCAGGCGATACATATCATTTAGCTTCAAATCGATACGATGTGGAAGGTTTAGCTTCAAATCCATGCGAAACAAATGATTTAGCATCAGATACTTGCGATATAACTGATATAGCTTCAAATGCAGGGGAGACAAACGAGTTAGCATCAAATCCAAGCAAAACACATGATTTAGCTGCAAATCAAAGCGATGTAGAAGGTTTAGATTCAAATCCAAGCGAATCACATGATTTAGCTTCAAATCCATGCGACACAAATGACTTGCATAAGATACTTGCGATATAAGTGATATAGCTTCAAATGCAGGCGAAACTAACGAGTTACCTTCAAATCCATGCGAAACACATAATTTATCTTCAAATCAATGCGATGTAGAAGGTTTAGCTTCAAATCCATGCGAAACAAATGATTTAGCATCAAACACTTGGGATTTGGATGATATAGCTTCAACTGCAGACGAAACAAACGAGTTAGCTTCAACTCTGTGCGAAACAAATGATTTAGCTTCCAGTCAATGCGAAGTAGAAAGCTTAGCTTCCAATCCATGCGGAACAAATGATTTAGCTTCAAATACTTGCGATATAAATGATAAAACTAGAAATGCAGGCGAAACGAACGAGTTAGCTTCAAATCAATGCGAATGACATGATTTAGCTGCAAATCGATGCGATGTAGAAGGATTACCTTCAAATCCATGCGAAACAAATGATTTAGCATCAGATACTTGCGATATAAGTGTTATACCATCAAATGCAGGCGAAACAAACGAGATAGCATCAAATCCATGCAAAACACATGATTTAGCTGCAAATCAAAGCGATGTAGAAGGTTTAGATTCAAATCCAAGCGAATCACATGATTTAGCTTCAAATCAATGCGATGTAGAAGGTTTAGCTTCAAATCCATGCGGCACAAATGATTTAGCTTCAGATACTAGCGATATAAGTGATAAAGCGACAAATGCAGGGGAAACGAACGAGTTAGCTGCAAATCCATGCGAAACACTTGATTTAGCTGCAAACCAATGCGATGTTGAAAGTTTAGCTTCAAATCCATGCGAAACAAATGATTTAGCTTCAGATACTTGCGATATAAGTGATATAGCTGCAAATGCAGGGGAAGCAAACGAGTTAGCATCAAATCCATGCAAAACACATGATTGAGCTTCAAATCAATGCTATGTAGAAGGTTCAGCTTCAAATCCATGCGACACAAATGATTTAGCTTCAGATACTTGCGATATATGTGATATAGATTCAATTGCATGCGAAACAATCGAGTTATCTTCAAATCCATGCGAAACACGTGATTTAGCTGCAAATCAATGCGATGCAGAATGTTTAGCTTCAAATCCATGCGAAACAAATGATTTAGCTTCAGATACTAGCGATATATGTGATATTGCTTCGAGTGCAGACGAAACAAACGAGTTAGCTTTAAATCCAAGCGGACCTCATGATTTAGCTTAAAATTCATGCGAAACACATGGATTAGTTTCAAATCTATGCGACACAAATGGTTTAGCTTCAGATACATGTGATAAACGTGATTTAGCTTCAACTGCATACGAAACAAACGAGTTAGCTTCAAATCCATGCGAAACACATGACTTAGCTTCAAATCATTGCGAAGTAGAAGGCTTAGCTTCAAATCCATGCAAAACACATGATTTAGCCTCAGATACTTGCAATATATATGAAATAGCTTCAAATGCAGTGGAGACAAACGAGTTAGAATCAAATCCATGCAAAACACATGATTTAGCTTCAAATCAAAGCGATTTAGAAGGTATAGCTTCAAATCCAAGCGAAACACATGATTTAGCTTCAAATCAATGCGATGTAGATGGTGTAGCTTCAAATCCATGCGAAACAAATGATTTACCTTCAAACACTTGTGATATAAGTGATATAGATGCAAATGCAGACGAATCAAACGGGGTAGCTTCAAAATGCAGGCGATACATATCATTTAACTTCAAATCGATACGATGTGGAAGGTTTAGGTTCTAATCCATGCAAAACAAATGATTTAGCATCAGATACTTGCGATATGACTGATATAGCTTCAAATGCAGTGGAATCAAACGAGTAAGCATAAAATCCATGCAAAACACATGATTTAGCTGCAAATCAAAGCCATGTAGAAGGTTTAGATTCAAATCCAAGCGAATCACATGATTTAGCTTCAAATCAATGCGATGTAGAAGGTTTAGCTTCAAATCTATGCGAAACAAATGATTTAGCTTCAAACACTTGTGATATAAGTGATATAGCTGCAAATGCAGACGAATCAAACAAGGTAGCTTCAAAATCCATTTGATACATATCATTTAGCTTCAAATCGATACGATGTGGAAGGTTTAGCTTCAAATCCATGCGACACAAATGATTTAGCTTCAGATACTTGCTATATAAGTTTTTAGCTCAAATGCAGACTAAACAAACGAGTTAGCTTCATATCCATGCGAAACAAATGATTTAGCTTCAAACACTTGCGATATATATAATACAGCTTCAAATGCAGGCGAAACAAACGAGTAAGATTCAAATCCAAGCGAAGCACGTGATATAGCTTCAAATCAATGCGATGTAGAAGGTTTTGCTTCAAATCCGCGCGAAACAAATGGTTTAGCTTCAAATACTTGCGATATAAGTGATATAGCTTCAAATGCAGGCGAAACAAACGAGTTAGCTTCATATCCGAGCGAAACACATGATTTAGCTTCAAATCAATGCGATGTAGAAGGTTTAGATTCAAATCCATGCGAAACAAATGATTTAGCTTCAAACACTATGGATATAAGTGATATAGCTTCAAATGCAGTCGAAACAAGCGAGTTAACTTCAAATCCATGCAAAACACATGATTAAGCTTCAAATCAATGCTATGTAGGAGGTTTAGATACAAAGCCATGCGACACAAATGATTTAGCTTTTGAAACTTGCGATATAAGTGATATAGCTTCAAATGCAAATTAAACAAACGAGATAGATTCATATCCAAGTGAAACACATGATTTAGCTTCAAATCAATCCGATGTAGAAGGTTTAGCTTCAAATCAATGCGAAAAAAATGATTTAGCTTCA
The DNA here is from genome assembly GCF_051020955.1 of Megalopta genalis. NCBI lineage: Eukaryota > Metazoa > Arthropoda > Insecta > Hymenoptera > Halictidae > Megalopta > Megalopta genalis. Next base: position 80,643 of record NW_027477080.1, read on the forward strand.
AACACTTGGGATATATGTGATATAGCTTCAAATGCAGGCGAAACAAACGAGTTAGCTTCATATCCGAGCGAAACACATGATTTAGCTTCAAATCAATGCGATGTAGAAGGTTTAGATTCAAATCCATGCGAAACAAATGATTTAGCTTCAAACACTATGGATATAAATGATATAGCTACAAATGCAGGCGAAACGAACGAGTTAGCTTCAAATCCATGCGAAACAAATGATTTAGCATCAGATACTTGCGATATAACTGATATACCTTCAAATGCAGGGGAAACAAACGAGTTAGCATAAAATCCATGCAAAACACATGATGTAGCTTCAAATCAATGCGATATAGGAGGTTTAGCTTCAAATCCATGCGAAACAAATGATTTAGCCTCAGATACTTGCGATATATATGAAATAGCTTCAAATGCAGGAGAAACAAACGAGTTAGCATCAATTCCATGCAAAAAACATGATTTAGTTTCAAATCAATGCGACGTAGACGGTTTAGCTTCAAATCCAAGCGAAACACATGATTTAGCTTCAAATCAATGCGATGTAGAAGGTTTAGCTTCAAATCCATGCGAAACAAATGATTTAGCTTCAAACACTTGTGATATAAGTGATATAGCTGCAAATGCAGACGAATCAAACAGGGTAGCTTCAAAATCCATGCGATACATATCATTTAGCTTCAAATCGATACGATGTGGAAGGTTTAGCTTCAAATCCATGCGAAACAAATGATTTAGCATCAGATACTTGCGATATAACTGATATACCTTCAAATGCAGGGGAAACAAACGAGTTAGCATAAAATCCATGCAAAACACATGATTTAGCTTCAAATCAATGCGATATAGGAGGTTTAGCTTCAAATCCATGCGAAACAAATGATTTAGCCTCAGATACTTGCGATATATATGAAATAGCTTCAAATGTAGGGGAGACAAACGAGTTAGCATCAAATCCATGCAAAACACATGATTTAACTTCAAATCAAAGCGATGTAGAAGGTATAGCTTCAAGTCCAAGCGAAATACATGATTTAGCTTCAAATCAATGCGATGTAGAAGGTTTAGCTTCAAATCCATGCGACACAAATGATTTAGCTTCAAACACTTGTGATATAAGTGATATAGCATGAAATGCAGGCGAAACGAACGAGTGATTTTCAAATCCATGCGATACATATCATTTAGCTTCAAATCGATACGATGTAGAAGGTTTAGCTACAAATCCATGCGAAAAAAATGATTTAGCATCAAACACTTGGGGTATAGGTGATATAGCTTCAAATGCAGACGAATCAAACGAGTTAGCTTCAAAATCCATGCGATACACATCATTTATCTTTAAATCTATGCGAAATAGAAGGCTTAGATTCAAATCCATGCGAAACAAATGATTAGGGTTCAGATACTTGCGATATAAGTGATATAGCTTCAAATGCAGACGAAACTAACGAGTTAGCTCCACATCCATGCCAAACACATGATTTAGCTTCAAATCAATGCGATGTAGAAGGATTAGCTTCGAATCCATGCGAAACAAATGATTTAGCTTCAAACACTTGGTATATAAGTGATATAGCTTCAAATGCAGACGATGCAAACGCCTTAACTTCCAATCCAAGCGAATCACATGATTTAGCTTCAAATCAATGCGATGTAGAAAGTTTAGCTTCAAATCCATGCGGAACAAATTATTTAGCTTCAAATCAATGCGATGTAGAAGGTTTAGCTTCAAATCCATGCGAAACAAATGATTTAGCTTCAAACACTTGTGATATAAGTGATATAGCTGCAAATTCAGACGTATCAAACAGGGTAGCTTCAAAATCCATGCGATACATATCATTTAGCTTCAAATCGATACGATGTGGAAGGTTTAGCTTCAAATCCATGCGAAACAAATAATTTAGCATCAGATACTTGCGATATAACTGATATACCTTCAAATGCAGGGGAAACAAACGAGTTAGCATAAAATCCATGCAAAACACATGATTTAGCTTCAAATCAATGCGATATATGAGGTTTAGCTTCAAATCCATGCGAAACAAATGATTTAGCCTCAGATACTTGCGATAATATGAAATAGCTTCAAATGCAGGGGAGACAAACGAGTTAGCATCAAATCCATGCAAAACACATGATTTAACTTCAAATCAATGCGATGTAGAAGGTATAGCTTCAAGTCCAAGCGAAATACATGATTTAGCTTCAAATCAATGCGATGTAGAAGGATTAGCTTCAAATCCATGCGACACAAATGATTTAGCTTCAAACACTTGTGATATAAGTGATATAGCATGAAATGCAGGCGAAACGAACGAGTGATTTTCAAATCCATGCGATACATATCATCTAGCTTCAAATCGATACGATGTAGAAGGTTTAGCTACAAATCCATGCGAAACAAATGATTTAGCATCAAACACTTGGGGTATAGGTGATATAGCTTCAAATGCAGACGAATCAAACGAGTTAGCTTCAAAATCCATGCGATTCACATCATTTATCTTTAAATCTATGCGAAATAGAAGATTTAGATTCAAATCCACGCAAAACAAATGATTCAGCTTCAAATCAATACGATGTAGAAGGTTTAGCTTCAAATCCATGCGAAACAAATGATTTAGGTTCAGATGCTTGCGATATAAGTGATGTAGAATCAAATGCAGACGAATCAAACGAGTTAGCTTCAAAATCCATGCGGTACACATCATTTAGCTTTAAATCCATGCGAAGTAGAAGGCTTAGCTTCAAATCCATGCGAAACAAATGATTTATCATCAGATACTTGCGATATAACTGACATAACTTCAAATGCAGGGGAAACAAACGAGTTAGTATCAAATCCATGCAAAACACATGATTTAGTTTCAAATCAATGCGATGTAGAAGGTTTAACTTCAAATCCAAGCAAAACACATGATTTAGCTTCAAATCAATGCGATGTAGAAGGTTTAGATTCAAATCCATGCGAAACAAATGATTTAGCTTCAAACACTTGTGATATAAGTGATATAGCTGCAAATGCAGACAAATCAAACGGGATAGCTTCAAAATCCATGCGATACGCATCATTTATCTTTAAATCTATGCGAAATAGAAGGCTTAGATTCAAATCCATGCGAAACAAATGATTAGGGTTCACATACTTGCGATATAAGCGATATAGCTTCAAATGCAGGCGAAACAAACGAAGTAGCTTCAAATCCAAACGAAACACATGCTTTAGCTTCAAATCAACGCGAAGTAGAAGGCTTAGCTTCAAATCCATGCAAAACAAATGATTCAGCTTCAAATCAATACGATGTAGAAGGTTTAGCTTCAAATCCATGCGAAACAAATGATTTAGGTTCAGATGCTTCGATATAAGTGATGTAGCATCAAATGCAGACGAATCAAACGAGTTAGCTTCAAAATCCATGCGGTACACATCATTTAGCTTTAAATCCATGCGAAGTAGAAGGCTTAGCTACAAATTCATGCGAAACAAATGATTTAGCTTCAGATACTTGCGATATAAGTGATATAGCTTCAAATGCAGGAGACACAAACGAGTTAGCATCAATTCCATGCAAAAAACATGATTTAGTTTCAAACCAATGCGACGTAGACGGTTTAGCTACAAATCCATGCGAAACAAATGATTTAGGTTCAGATGCTTGCGATATAAGTGATGCAGCATCAAATGCAGACGACTCAAACGAGTTAGCTTAAAAATCCATGCGGTACACATCATTTAGCTTTAAATCCACGTGAAGTAGAAGGCTCAGCTTCAAATCCAAGCTAAACACATGATTTAGCTTCAAATCAATACGATGTAGAAGGTTTAGCTTCAAATCAATGCGATATAGGAGGTTTAGCTTCAAATCCATGCGAAACAAATGATTTAGCCTCAGATACTTGCGATATATATGAAATAGATACAAATGCAGGGGAGACACACGAGTTAGCATCAAATCCATGCAAAACACATGATTTAACTTCAAATCAAAGCGATGTAGAAGGTATAGCTTCAAGTCCAAGCGAAATACATGATTTAGCTTCAAATCAATGCGATGTAGAAGGTTTAGCTTCAAATCCATGCGACACAAATGATTTAGCTTCAAACACTTGTGATATAAGTGTTATACCATCAAATGCAGGCGAAACAAACGAGTTAGCATCAAATCCATGCAAAACACATGATTTAGCTGCAAATCAAAGCGATGTAAAAGGTTTAGATTTAAATCCAAGCGAATCACATGATTTAGCTTCAAATCAATGCGATGTAGAAGGTTTAGCTTCAAATCCATGCGATACAAATGATTTAGCTTCAAACACTTGTGATATAAGTGATATAGCTGCAAATGCAGACGAATCAAACAGGGTAGCTTCAAAATCCATGCGATACATATCATTTAGCTTCAAATCGATACGATGTAGAAGGTTTAGCTACAAATCCATGCGAAACAAATGATTTAGCATCAAACACTTGGGGTATAGGTGATATAGCTTCAAATGCAGACGAATCAAACGAGTTAGCTTCAAAATCCATGCGATACACATCATTTATCTTTAAATCTATGCGAAATAGAAGATTTAGATTCAAATCCATGCAAAACAAATGATTCAGCTTCAAATCAATACGATGTAGAAGGTTTAGCTTCAAATCCATGCGAAACAAATGATTTAGGTTCAGATGCTTGCGATATAAGTGATGTAGCATCAAATGCAGACGAATCAAACGAGTTAGCTTCAAAATCCATGCGGTACACATCATTTAGCTTGAAATCCATGCGAAGTAGAAGGCTTAGCTTCAAATCCATGCGAAACAAATGATTTATCATCAGATACTTGCGATATAACTGACATAACTTCAAATGCAGGGGAAACAAACGAGTTAGTATCAAATCCATGCAAAACACATGATTTAGTTTCAAATCAATGCGATGTAGAAGGTTTAACTTCAAATCCAAGCAAAACACATGATTTAGCTTCAAATCAATGCGATGTAGAAGGTTTAGATTCAAATCCATGCGTAACAAATGATTTAGCTTCAAACACTTGTGATATAAGTGATATAGCTGCAAATGCAGACAAATCAAACGGGATAGCTTCAAAATCCATGCGATACATATCATTTAGCTCCAAATCAATACTATGTAGAAGGTTTAGCTTCAAATCCATGCGAAACAAATGATTTAGCTCCAAATACTTGCGATATATATAATACAGCTTCAAATGCAGGCGAAACAAACGAGTAAGATTCAAATCCAAGCGAAGCACGTGATATAGCTTCAAATCAATGCGATGTAGAAGGTTTAGCTTCAAATCCGCGCGAAACAAATGGTTTAGCTTCAAATACTTGCGATATAAGTGATATAGCTTCAAATCAATGCGATGTAGAAGGTTTAGCTTCAAATCCATGCGAAACACATGATTTAGCTTCAAATCCATGCAAAACACATGATTTAGCTTTAAATGAATGCGAAGTAGAAGGCTTATCTTCAAATCCATGCGAAACAAATCATTCAGCTTCAGAAACTTGCGATATAAGTGATATAATTTCAAATGCAGACGAAACAAACGTGCTAGCTTCACCTCCATACGAAACACAGTATTTAGCTTCAAAACAATGCGATGTGGAAGGTTTAGCTTCAAACCAATGCTATGTGCACGATTTAGCTTCAAACCAATGCGATTTGTAAGGTTTAGCTTCAAATCCATGCGACTCAAATGACTTGCATCAGATACTTGCGATATAAGTGATATAGCTTCAAATGCAGGCGAAACAAACGAAGTAGCTTCAAATCCAAACGAAACACATGCTTTAGCTTCAAATCAATGCGAAGTAGATGGCTTAGCTTCAAATCCATGCAAAACAAATGATTCAGCTTCAAATCAATACGATGTAGAAGGTTTAGCTTCAAATCCATGCGAAACAAATGATTTAGCATCAGATACTTGCGATATAACTGATATAGCTTCAAATGCAGTTGAATCAAACGAGTTAGCATAAAATCCATGCAAAACACATGATTTAGCTTCTAATCAATGCGATATAGGAGGTTTAGCTTCAAATCCATGCGAAACAAATGATTTAGCCTCAGATACTTGCAATATATATGAAATAGCTTCAAATGCAGAGGAGACAAGCGAGTTAGAATCAAATCCATGCAAAACACATGATTTAGCTACAAATCAAAGCGATGTAGAAGGTATAGCTTCAAATCCAAGCGAAACACATGATTTAGCTTCAAATCAATGCGATGTAGAAGGTTTAGCTTCAAATCCATGCGAAACAAATGATTTACCTTCAAACACTTGTGATATAAGTGATATAGCTGCAAATGCAGACGAATCAAACGGGATTGCTTCAAAATGCAGGCGATACATATCATTTAGCTTCAAATCGATACGATGTGGAAGGTTTAGCTTCAAATCCATGCGAAACAAATGATTTAGCATCAGATACTTGCGATATAACTGATATAGCTTCAAATGCAGGGGAGACAAACGAGTTAGCATCAAATCCAAGCAAAACACATGATTTAGCTGCAAATCAAAGCGATGTAGAAGGTTTAGATTCAAATCCAAGCGAATCACATGATTTAGCTTCAAATCCATGCGACACAAATGACTTGCATAAGATACTTGCGATATAAGTGATATAGCTTCAAATGCAGGCGAAACTAACGAGTTACCTTCAAATCCATGCGAAACACATAATTTATCTTCAAATCAATGCGATGTAGAAGGTTTAGCTTCAAATCCATGCGAAACAAATGATTTAGCATCAAACACTTGGGATTTGGATGATATAGCTTCAACTGCAGACGAAACAAACGAGTTAGCTTCAACTCTGTGCGAAACAAATGATTTAGCTTCCAGTCAATGCGAAGTAGAAAGCTTAGCTTCCAATCCATGCGGAACAAATGATTTAGCTTCAAATACTTGCGATATAAATGATAAAACTAGAAATGCAGGCGAAACGAACGAGTTAGCTTCAAATCAATGCGAATGACATGATTTAGCTGCAAATCGATGCGATGTAGAAGGATTACCTTCAAATCCATGCGAAACAAATGATTTAGCATCAGATACTTGCGATATAAGTGTTATACCATCAAATGCAGGCGAAACAAACGAGATAGCATCAAATCCATGCAAAACACATGATTTAGCTGCAAATCAAAGCGATGTAGAAGGTTTAGATTCAAATCCAAGCGAATCACATGATTTAGCTTCAAATCAATGCGATGTAGAAGGTTTAGCTTCAAATCCATGCGGCACAAATGATTTAGCTTCAGATACTAGCGATATAAGTGATAAAGCGACAAATGCAGGGGAAACGAACGAGTTAGCTGCAAATCCATGCGAAACACTTGATTTAGCTGCAAACCAATGCGATGTTGAAAGTTTAGCTTCAAATCCATGCGAAACAAATGATTTAGCTTCAGATACTTGCGATATAAGTGATATAGCTGCAAATGCAGGGGAAGCAAACGAGTTAGCATCAAATCCATGCAAAACACATGATTGAGCTTCAAATCAATGCTATGTAGAAGGTTCAGCTTCAAATCCATGCGACACAAATGATTTAGCTTCAGATACTTGCGATATATGTGATATAGATTCAATTGCATGCGAAACAATCGAGTTATCTTCAAATCCATGCGAAACACGTGATTTAGCTGCAAATCAATGCGATGCAGAATGTTTAGCTTCAAATCCATGCGAAACAAATGATTTAGCTTCAGATACTAGCGATATATGTGATATTGCTTCGAGTGCAGACGAAACAAACGAGTTAGCTTTAAATCCAAGCGGACCTCATGATTTAGCTTAAAATTCATGCGAAACACATGGATTAGTTTCAAATCTATGCGACACAAATGGTTTAGCTTCAGATACATGTGATAAACGTGATTTAGCTTCAACTGCATACGAAACAAACGAGTTAGCTTCAAATCCATGCGAAACACATGACTTAGCTTCAAATCATTGCGAAGTAGAAGGCTTAGCTTCAAATCCATGCAAAACACATGATTTAGCCTCAGATACTTGCAATATATATGAAATAGCTTCAAATGCAGTGGAGACAAACGAGTTAGAATCAAATCCATGCAAAACACATGATTTAGCTTCAAATCAAAGCGATTTAGAAGGTATAGCTTCAAATCCAAGCGAAACACATGATTTAGCTTCAAATCAATGCGATGTAGATGGTGTAGCTTCAAATCCATGCGAAACAAATGATTTACCTTCAAACACTTGTGATATAAGTGATATAGATGCAAATGCAGACGAATCAAACGGGGTAGCTTCAAAATGCAGGCGATACATATCATTTAACTTCAAATCGATACGATGTGGAAGGTTTAGGTTCTAATCCATGCAAAACAAATGATTTAGCATCAGATACTTGCGATATGACTGATATAGCTTCAAATGCAGTGGAATCAAACGAGTAAGCATAAAATCCATGCAAAACACATGATTTAGCTGCAAATCAAAGCCATGTAGAAGGTTTAGATTCAAATCCAAGCGAATCACATGATTTAGCTTCAAATCAATGCGATGTAGAAGGTTTAGCTTCAAATCTATGCGAAACAAATGATTTAGCTTCAAACACTTGTGATATAAGTGATATAGCTGCAAATGCAGACGAATCAAACAAGGTAGCTTCAAAATCCATTTGATACATATCATTTAGCTTCAAATCGATACGATGTGGAAGGTTTAGCTTCAAATCCATGCGACACAAATGATTTAGCTTCAGATACTTGCTATATAAGTTTTTAGCTCAAATGCAGACTAAACAAACGAGTTAGCTTCATATCCATGCGAAACAAATGATTTAGCTTCAAACACTTGGGATATATGTGATATAGCTTCAAATGCAGGCGAAACAAACGAGTTAGCTTCATATCCGAGCGAAACACATGATTTAGCTTCAAATCAATGCGATGTAGAAGGTTTAGATTCAAATCCATGCGAAACAAATGATTTAGCTTCAAACACTATGGATATAAATGATATAGCTACAAATGCAGGCGAAACGAACGAGTTAGCTTCAAATCTATGCGAAACAAATGATTTAGCTTCAAACACTTGGGATATAAGTGATATAGCTTCAAATTCAGTCGAAACAAACGAGTTAACTTCAAATCCAAGCGGAACACATTATTTAGTTTCAAATCAATGCGATGTAGAAGGATTAGCTTCAAATCCATGCGAAGCAAATGATTGAGCTTGAAACACTTGGGATATATGTGATATAGCTTCAAATGCAGACGAAACAAACGAGTTAGCTTCAAATCCATGCGAAACTCTTGATTTAGCAGCAAATCAATGCGATGTAGAAGGTTTAGCTTCAAAACCATGCGAAACAAATAATTTAGCTTCAGATACTTGCGATATAAGTGATATAGCTTCAAATGCAGACTAAACAAACGAGTTAGCTTCATATCCGAGCGAAACACATGATTTAGCTTCAAATCAATGCGATGTAGAAGGTTTAGCTTCAAACCCAAGCGAAACATATGATTTAGCTTCAGATACTTGCGATATAAGTAATATAGCTTCACATGCAGTCGAATCAAACGAGTTAGTTTTAATTCCATGCAAAACACATGATTTTTCTTCAAATACTTGCGATATAAGTGATATTGCTTCAACTGCAGACGAAGCAAACGAGCTAGCTTCAAATCTATGCGATGTAGAATGTTTAGGTTCAAATGCATGCGAAACCAATGATTTAGCTTCAGATACTTGCGATATAAGTGATACAGCTACAAATGCAGTCGAAATAAACGAGTTAGCTTCGAATCCACGCGAAATACATGATTTAGCTTTAAATCAATGCGATGTAGATGGTTTAGCTTCAAGTCCGTGCGAAACAAATGATTTAGCTTCAAACACTTGGGATATAAGCGATATAGCTACAAATGCAGACGAAATAAACGAGTTAGCTCCAAATCCATGCGAAACGCAAGATTTAGCTTCAAATCAATGCGATGTAGAAGGATTAGCTTCAAATCAATGCGGAGCAAATGATTGAGCTTGAAACACTTGGGATATATGTGATATAGCTTCAAATGCAGACGAAACAAACGAGTTAGCTACATATCCGAGCGAAACACATGATTTAGCATCAAATCAATGCGATGTTGAAGGTTTAGCTTCAAACCCAAGCGAAACATATGATTTAGCTTCAGATACTTGCGATATAAGTAATATAGCTTCAAATGCAGTCGAAACAAACGAGTTAGTTTCAATTCCATGCAAAACACATGATTTTTCTTCAAATACTTGCGATATAAGTGACATAGCGTCAAGTGCAGACGAAACAAACGAGTTAGCTTCAAATCCATGCGTAACACATGATTTAGCTTCAAATCAATGCGATGTAGAAGGATTAGCTTCAAATCCGTGCGAAGCAAATGATGAGCTTGAAACACTTGGTATATATGTGATATAGCTTCAAGTGCAGTCGAAACAAACGAGTTAGTTTCAATTCCATGCAAAACACATGATTTTTCTTCAAATACTTGCGATATAAGTGATATTGCTTCAACTGCAGACGAAATAAACGAGCTAGTTTCCAATCCAAGCGAAACACGCGATTTAGCTTTAAATCAATGCGATGTAGATGGATTAGCTTCAAATCCATGCGAAGCAAATGAATGAGCTTCAAACACTTGGGATATATGTGATATAGCTTCAAATGCAGACGAAACAAACGAGTTAGCTTCAAAGCCATGCAAAACGCAAGATTTAGCTTCAAATCAATGCGATGTAGAAGGATTAGCTTCAAATCCAAGCGAAACATATGATTTAGCTTCAGATAATTGCGATATAAGTAATATAGCTTCAAATGCAGTCGAAACAAACGAGTTAGTTTCAATTCCATGCAAAACACATGATTTTTCTTCAAATACTTGCGATATAAGTGATATTGCTTCAACTGCAGACGAAGCAAACGAGCTAGCTTCAAATCTATGCGATGTAGAATGTTTAGGTTCAAATGCTTGCGAAACCAATGATTTAGCTTCAGATACTTGCGATATAAGTGATACAGCTACAAATGCAGACGAAATAAACGAGTTAGCTCCAAATCCATGCGAAACGCAAGATTTAGCTTCAAATCAATGCGATGTAGAAGGATTAGCTTCAAATCAATGCGAAGCAAATGATTGAGCTTGAAACACTTGGGATATATGTGATATAGCTTCAAATGCAGACGAAACAACGAGTTAGCTACATATCCGAGCGAAACACATGATTTAGCTTCAAATCAATGCGATGTAGAAGGTTTAGCTTCAAATCCAAGCGAAACATATGATTTAGCTTCAGATACTTGCGATATAAGTGATACAGCTACAAATGCAGTCGAAATAAACGAGTTAGCTTCCAATCCACGCGAAATACATGATTTAGCTTTAATCAATGCGATGTAGATGGTTTAGCTTCAAGTCCGGGCGAAACAAATGATTTAGCTTCAAACACTTGGGATATAAGCGATATAGCTTCAAATGCAGACGAAACCAACGAGTTAGCTTCGAATCCAAGCGAATCACATGAATTAGCTTCAAATCAATGCGATGTAGAAGCTTTAGCTTCAAATCCAAGCGAAACATTGATTTAGCTATAGATACTTGCGATATAAGTGATATTGCTTCAAATGCAGACGAATCAATCGAGTTAGCTTCAAATCCATGCGATACACAACATTTAGCTCCAAATACTTGCGATATAAGTGATATAGCTTTCAAATGCAGACCAAACAAACGAGTTAGCTTCATATCCAAGCGAAACACATACTGTAGCTTCAAATCAATGCGATGTAGAAGTTTTAGCTTCAAATCAATGCGAAACAAAAGATTTAGCTTCAAATACTTGGGCTATGAGTGATATAGCTTCAAATGCAGACGAAACAAACGAGTTAGCTTCAAATCCATGCGAAACAAATGATTTAGCTTCAAATCAATGCGATGTAGAAGTTTTAGCTTCAAATCAATGCGAAACAAAAGATTTAGCTTCAAATACTTGGGCTATGAGTGATATAGCTTCAAATGCAGACGAAACAAACGAGTTAGCTTCAAATCCATGCGAAACAAATGATTTAGCTTCAAATCAATGCGATGTAGATGGTTTAGCTTCAAATCCATGCGAAACACATGATTTTGCTACAAATCAAATCGAAGTAGAAGGATTAGCTTCAAGTCCATACGAAACAAATGGTTTAGCTACAAATACTTGTGATATACCTTATTTAGATTCATCTGCATGCGCAACAAACGTGTAGCATAAAATCCATGCGAAACACATGATTTAGCAGCAAATCAATGCGACGTAGAAGGTTTAGCTTCAACTCCATGCGAAACACATGATTTAGCTTGAAATCAATGCGATGTAGAAGGTTTAACTGCAAATCAATGGGATGTAGAAGGCTTAACTTCAAATCCATGCGACAGAAATGACTTAGCATCAGATACAGGCGATATAAGTGATGTAGCTTCAAATGCAGGAGAAACAAACGAGTAAGCTTCAAATCCAAGCGAATCACATGATTTAGCAGCAAATCAATGCGATGTAGAAGGTTTAGCTTCAAATCCATGCGAAACAAATGATTTAGCATCAGATACTTGCGATATAACTGAAATAGCTTCAAACGCAGGGGAAACAAACGAGTTAGCATCAAATCCATGCAAAACACATGTTTAAGCTTCAAATCAAAGAGCTGTAGAGGGTATTGCTTCAAATCCATGCGAAACAAATGATTTAGCATCAGATACTTGCGATATAACTGAAATAGCTTCAAACGCAGGGGAAACAAACGAGTTAGAATCAAATCCATGCAAAACACATGATTAAGCTTCAAATCAAAGCGATGTAGAGGGTATAGCTTCAAATCCAAGCGAAACACATAATTTAGCTTCAAATCAATGCGGTGTAGAAGGTTTAGCTTCAAATCCATGCGAAACACATGATTTAGCTTCAAATCAATTCGTAATAGAAGGATTAGCTTCAAACCCATGCGATACAATTGATTTAGCATCAGATACATGCGATATAAGTGATATAGATTCAAATACAGGAGAAACAAACGAGTTAGCTTCAAATTCATGCAAAACACATGATTAAGCTTCAATTCAATGCTATGTGGAAGGTTTAGCTTCAAATCCAAGCGAAAACATATGATTCAGCTTCAAATCAATGCGATGGAGAATGTTTAGCTACAAATCCATGCGAAACAAATGATTTAGCATCAAACACTTGGGATATAAGTGATATAGCTTCAAATGCAGACGAATCAAACGAGTTAGCTTCAAATCCATGCGATACACATCATTTAGCATTACATCCATGCGAAGTAGAAGGCTTAGCTTTCAAATCCAAGCGCAACAAATGATTTAGATACAGATACTTGCGATATAAGTGATATAGCTTCAAATACAGGAGAAACAAACGAGTTAACATCAAATCCATGGAAAACACATGATTTAGCTGCAAATCAATGCGATGTACAAGGTTTAGCTTCAAATCCAAGCGAAACACATGATTTAGCATCAGATACTTGCGATATAACTGAAATAGACTCAAATGCAGGGGAAACAAATGAGTTAGCATCAAATGCATGCAAAACACATGATTTAACTTCAAATCAAAGCGATGTAGAAGGTACAGCCTCAAATCCAAGCGAAACACATGGTTTAGTTTCAAATGAATGCGATGTAGAAGGTTTAGCTTCAAATCCTTGCGAAACAAATGATTTAGCTTCAAACACTTGTGACATAAGTGATATAGCTGTCAATGCAGACGATTCAAACGGGGTAGCTTCAAAAGCCATGCGATACATATAATTTTGCTTCAAATCGATACGAGGTAGAAGGTTTAGCTTCAAATCCATGCGAAACAAATTATTCAGATTCAAACACTTGTGATATAAGTGCTATATCATCAAATGCAGGCGAAACGAACGAGTTAGCATAAAATCCATGCAAAACACATGATTTAGCTGCAAATCAATGCGATGTAGAAGGTTTAGCTTCAAATCCATGCGAAACAAATGGTTTAGCATCAGATACTTGCGATGTAACTGAAATAGCTTCAAACGCAGGGGAAACAAACGAGTTAGCATCAAATCCGTGCAAAACACATGATTAAGCTTCAAATCAAAGCGATGTAGAGGGTATAGCTTCAAATCCAAGCGAAACACATAATTTAGCTTCAAATCAATGCGGTGTAGAAGGTTTAGCTTCAAATCCGTGCGAAACAAATGATTTAGCTTCAAACACTTGTGATATAAGTGATATAGCTTCAAATGCAGACAAATCAATCGAATTAGCTTCAAAATCCATGCGATACACAACATTTGGCTTCAAATACTTGCGATATAAGTGATATAGCTTCAAATGCAGACCAACGAAACGAGTTAGCTTCATATCCAAGTGAAACACATGATTTAGCTTCAAATCAATGCCATATAGAAGGTTTAGTTTCGAATCCTTGCGAAACAAATGATTTAGCTTCAAATCAATGCTATGTAGAAGGTTTAGCTTCAAATCCAAGCGACACAAATGATTAAGCGTCAGATAATTGCGATACAAGTGATATAGCTTCAAATGCAGGGGAAACAAAAGAGTTAGCTTCATATCAAAGCGAAACACATGATTTAGCAGCAAATCAATGCGATGTAGAAGGATTAGCTTCAAATCCATGCGAAACCAATGATTTAGCGTCAGACACTTGCGATATAAGTGACATAGCTTCATATGCAGACGAAACAAACGAGTTAGCGTCAAATCCATGCGAAACACATGATTTAGGAGCAAATCAATGCGATGTAGAAGGTTTAGCTTCAAATCCATGCGAAACCAATGATTTAGCTTCAAATACTTGTGATATAAGTGACATAGCATCAAATCCATACGAAACAGATGATTGAGCTGCAACCACTTGGGATATAGGTGATATAGCTTCAGCTGCATGCGAAACAAACGAGTTAGCTTCAAGTCCATGCGATGTAGAAGGATTAGCTTCAAATCCATGCGAAACAAGTGATTTAGCTTCAAACACTTGGGATATAAGTGATATAGCTTCAAATGCAGACGAAACAAACGAGTTAGCTTAAAATCCATGCGAAACACATGATTGAAATGCAAATCAATGCGATGTGGAAGATTTTACTTCAAATAAATGCGAAACAAATGATTTAGAATCAGTCGAAACAAGCGAGATAGCTTCAAATCCATGCGAAACAAATGATTATTCTTCAAATACTTGCGATACAAGTGATATAGCTTCAAATGCAGGCGGAACAAGTTTCCTTCAAATCCATGCGACACAAATGATTTAGCATCAGATACATGCGATATAAGTGATATAGCTTCAAATGCAGGCGAAACTAACGAGTTAGCTTCAAATCCATGCGAAGCACATGATTTAGATTCAAATTCATGAGAAACCACGTTTTTTAGTTCCAAATCCGTGCGAAACAAGTGATTTTGATTGAAATACTTGCGAAATTAATGATATAGCTTCAAATGCAGGCGAAACAAACGTGTTAGCTTCAAATCCATGCAAAACACATGATTTAGCAGCAAATCAATGCGACGTAGAAGGATTAACTCCAAATCAATGGGATGTAGAAGGTTTAGCATCAAATCCATGCGAAACAAATGATTTAGCTACAGATACTTGCGATAAAAGTGACGTAGCTTCAAATGCAGGGGAAACAAACGAGTTAGCATATAATCCATGCAAAACACATGATTTAGCTTCAAATCAATGCGATGTAGATGGTTTAGCTTCAAATCCATGCGAAACACATGATTTATCTACAAATCAAATCGAAGTAGAAAGATTAGCTTCAAGTCCATACGAAACAAATGGTTTAGCTACAAATACTTGTGATATACCTTATTTAGATTCATCTGCATGCGCAACAAACGTGATAGCATAAAATCCATGCAAAACACATGATTTAGCAGCAAATCAATGCGACGTAGAAGGATTAACTCCAAATCAATGGGATGTAGAAGGTTTAACTTCAAATCCATGCGACAGAAATGACTTAGCATCAGATACAGGCGATATAAGTAATGTAGCTTCAAATGCAGGAGAAACAAACGAGTTAGCTTCAAATCTATGCGGTGTAGAAGGTTTAGCTTCAAATGCATAAGAAACCAATGATTCAGCTTCAGATACTTGCGATATAAGTGATATAGCTTGAAATGCAGGCGGAACAAACGAGTTAGCTTCAAATCCATGCGAAACACATGATTTAGCAGCAAATCAATGCGATGTAGAAGGTTTAGCTTCAAATCCATGCGAAACCAATGATTTAGCTTCAGATACTTGCGATATAAGTGGCATAGCTTCAAATGAAGACGAAACAAACGAGTAGGCTTCAAATCCAAGCGAATCACATGATTTAGCAGCAAATCAATGCGATGTAGAAGGTTCAGTTTCAAATCCATGCGACACAAATGGTTTAGCTACAAATACTTGTGATATACGTTTTTAGATTCAACTGCATGCGCAACAAAGGAATTAGTTTCAAATCCATGCGAAACAAATGGTTTAGCGTCAAATACTTGTGATATACATGATTCAGCTTGAACTGCATGCGAAACAAACGTGTTAGCTTCAAATCCGAGCGAAAGACATGATCTAGCTTCAAATCAATGCGAAGAAGAAGGCTTAGTTTCAAATCCATGCGTCACGAATAGTTTAGCTTCAAATACTTGTTTTATATATGATTTAGCTTTAACTGCATGCGGAACAAACGAGTTAGATTCAAATCCAAGCGGAACACATGATTTAGCTTCAAATCAATGTGAAGAAGAAGGCTTAGCTTCAAATCCATGCGAATCTAATGGTTTAGCTTCAACTACATGTGATATACATGATTTCGCTCCAACTTCATGCGGAACAAATGAGTTAGCTTCAAATACTTGTGATATTCATGATTTAGCTTCAACCGCATGCGAATCAAACGAGTTAGCTTCAAATCCACGCGAAACACATGATTTTGCTTCAAATCCCTGCGAAGTAGAAGGCTAAACATCGATTCCATGCGAAACAAATGGTTTAGCTTCAAATACTTGTGATATACGTGATTTAGCTTCAAATGCATGCGAAACAAACGAGTTTGCTTTAAACCATGCGAAACACATGATTTAGATTCAAATCAATGCGATGTAGAAGGTTTAGCTTCAAATCCATGCGAAACCAATGATTTAGCTTCAGATACTTGTGATATAAGTGACATAGCTTCAAATGCAGACGAAACAGATGATTGAGCTGCAACCACTTGGGATATAGGTGATATAGCTTCAGCTGCATGCGAAACAAACGAGTTAGCTTCAAGTCCATGCGATGTAGAAGGATTAGCTTCAAATCCATGCGAAACAAGTGATTTAGCTTCAAACACTTGGGATATAAGTGATATAGCTTCAAATGCAGACGAAACAAACGATTTAGCTTAAAATCCATGCGAAACACATGATTGAAATGCAAATCAATGCGATGTGGAAGATTTAACTTCAAATAAATGCGAAACAAATGATTTAGAATCAGATACTAGCGATATAATTGATATAGCTGCAAATGCAGACGAAACAAGCGAGATAGCTTCAAATCCATGCGAAACAAATGATTATTCTTCAAATACTTGCGATACAAGTGATATAGCTTCAAATGCAGGCGGAACAAGTTTCCTTCAAATCCATGCGACACAAATGATTTAGCATCAGATACATGCGATATAAGTGATATAGCTTCAAATGCAGGCGAAACTAACGAGTTAGCTTCAAATCCATGCGAAGCACATGATTTAGATTCAAATTCATGAGAAACACGTTTTTTAGTTCCAAATCCGTGCGAAACAAGTGATTTTGATTGAAATACTTGCGAAATTAATGATATAGCTTCAAATGCAGGCGAAACAAACGAGTTAGCTTCAAATCCATGCAAAACACATGATTGAAATGCAAATCAATGCGATGTGGAAGATTTAACTTCAAATAAATGCGAAACAAATGATTTGGAATCAGATACTTGCGATTTAAGTGATATAGCTTCAAATGCAGACGAAACAAACAAGTTAGCTTCAAATCCGTGCGAAACGCATGACATAGCTGCAAATCAATGCGATGTAGAAGGTTTAGTTTCAAATCCATGCGAAACAAATGATTTAGCATCACACACATGGGATTTAACTGATATAGCTTCAAATTCAGGCGAAACAAACGAGTTACCTTCAGATCCATGCGAAACACATGATTTAGCTTAAAAATCATGCGATTTAGAATGTTTAGCTTCAAATCCATGCGAAACAAATGATTGAGCAGCAACTACTTGGGATATAGGTGATATAGCTTCAGCTGCATGCGAAACAAACGAGTTAACTTCAAGTCCATGCGATGTAGAAGGATTAGCTTCAAATCCATGCGAAACAAGTGATTTAGCTTCAAACACTTGGGATATAAGTGATATAGCTTCAAATGCAGACGAAACAAACGAGTTAGCTTAAAATCCATGCGAAACACATGATTGAAATGCAAATCAATGCGATGTGGAAGATTTAACTTCAAATAAATGCGAAACAAATGATTTAGAATCAGATACTTGCGATATAAGTGATATAGTATCAAATGCAGGCGAAACGACCGAGTTAGCTTCAAATCCATGCGAGACACATGATTTAGCTGCAAATCAATGCGATGTAGAAGGTTTAGCTTCAAATCCATGCGAAACAAATGATTTAGCATCAGATACTTGCGATATAACTGATATAGCTTCAAATGCAGACGAATCAAACGGGATAGCTTCAAAATCCATGCGATACATATCATTTAGCTTCAAATCGATACGATGTAGAAGCTTTAGCTTCGAATCCATGCGAAACAAATGATTTAGCTTCAAGTCAATGCGATGTAGAAGGTTTAGCTACAAATCCATTAGAAAGAAATGATTTAGCATCATACACATGGGATATAAGTGATATAGCTTCACATGCAGACGAATCAAACGAGTTAGCATAAAATCCATGCAAAACACATGATTTAGCTTCAAATCAATGCGATGTAGAAGGTTTAGCTTCCTATCCATGCGAAACAAATGATTTAGCTTCAGATACTTGCGATATAACTGATATAGCTTCAAATGCAGGGGAAACAAACGAGTTAGCATCAAATCCATGCAAAACACATGGTTTAGCTTCAAATCAATGCGATGTAGGAGGATTAGCTTCAAATCCATGCGAAACAAATGATTTAGCATCAGATACTTGCGATATAACTGATATAGCTTCAAATGCAGACGAATCAAACGGGATAGCTTCAAAATCCATGCGATACATATCATTTAGCTTCAAATCGATACGATGTAGAAGCTTTAGCTTCAAATCCATGCGAAACAAATGATTTAGCTTCAAATCAATGCGATGTAGAAGGTTTAGCTACAAATCCATTAGAAAGAAATGATTTAGCATCAAACACATGGGATATAAGTGATATAGCTTCACATGCAGACGAATCAAACGAGTTAGCTTCAAAATCCATGCGACACACATCATTTAGCTTTAAATCCATGCGAAGTAGAAGGCTTAGCTTGAAATTCATGCGAAACAAATGATTTAGGTTCAGATACTTGCGATATAACTGATATAGCTTCAAATGCAGGGAAAACAAACGAGTTAGCATAAAATCCATGCAAAACACATGATTTAGCTTCAAATCAAAGCGATGTAGAAGGTATATCTTCAAATCCAAACGAAACACATGATTTATCTTCAAATCAATGCGATGTTGAAGGTATAGATTCAAATCCAAGCGCAACACATGATTTAGCTTCAAATCAACGCGATGTAGAAGGTTAAACTTCAAATCTATACGAAACAAATGATTTAGCTTCAGATACTTGCGATATAAGTGATATAGCATCAAATGCAGGCGAAACGAACGAGTTAGCTTCAAATCCGTGCGAAACGCATGACTTAGCTGCAAATTAATGCGATGTAGAAGGTTTAGTTTCAAATCCATGCGAAACAAATGATTTAGCATCACACACATGGGATTTAAGTGATATAGCTTCAAATTCAGGCGAAACAAACGAGTTACCTTCAGATCCATGCGAAACACATGATTTAGCTTAAAAATCATGCGATTTAGAATGTTTAGCTTCAAATCCATGCGAAACAAATGATTGAGCTGCAACTACTTGGGATATAGGTGATATAGCTTCAGCTGCATGCGAAACAAACGAGTTAGCTTCAAGTCCATGAGATGTGGAAGATTTAACTTCAAATAAATGCGAAACAAATGATTTAGAATCAGATACTTGCGATATTAGCGATATAGCTTCAAATGCAGACGAATCAAACGAGTTAGCTTCAAAATCCATGCTATTCACATCATTTAGATTCAAATCGATGCGATGTAGAAAGCTTAGCTTCAAATCCATGCGAAACAAATGATTTAGCAGCAAATCAATGCGATGTAGAAGGTTTAGCTACAACTCCATGCGAAACACATGATTTAGCTTCAAACACTTGGGATATAAGTGATATAGCTTCAAATGCAGATGAAACAATCGAG